>NW_010126492.1:0-586 GCF_000699245.1 Pterocles gutturalis
GTGACAGCCTCAGTGACAGACGTGTGGGGTGGGGGCATGATGGTGGGACATCGAAGGACCATGGGGATAGCAGACATGTGGCCTGTGCCACGGGGAGCCGGGATGCCCCCAGGTGCACGGCCAGGGGGAAGCTTTCGGCATTGGGAGTCCCTGCATGGTCCCTTGCACAGACCCTTGCACAGATCTCTGGGTCCATCCCAGCCCTGGTGTGTCTGTCCTCATCCCCGCAGCAGGATTTGTGCCAGGCAAAGCCCAGCCTGGGTAGAGCTCGATGTCACTGCTGTGTACGGGGCTTTTGGTGGCCAAAGCTGCTGTGGTTGGTCCAGCCGAGAGCGAAACTTTCCTCCAAGTGAGGTTTTATTAAAGTGGGTTAAATGGCTGATGGGGTTGCTGTGGAGGGGCTAAAGCAGAGATCAGTGCTGGGGCCACGGGCTGGGCATCTCTGCTCTGGCAACAGGCACTTTCTGTCCTTCTCCTCCTGCCCCAGCTCATCTCCCAGCAGCTCCCAGAGCCCCCAGCATCATGCTGTGGTGAACAGCCCCCCAGGGCAGGCAGAGCTGGGGCTCCCCAGCTGCTCCCACCCACT
>NW_010126492.1:695-1576 GCF_000699245.1 Pterocles gutturalis
GGGCCCAGCGATGCGGGTGGTGGCAATGTCCCAGGTGGTGACACTGGCTGTCAGGCAGGCCAGGTCCCGGCCAGGGCATGGGGGCCGGAGGGACAGGGCTGGTGGCTGAATCAGTGGCTTGTTCTCCTCTGAAGGCTCTTTCTGCTCCTGCTCCATTTGTTTCTCTTAGGAAAGTTTAATGTCCCTTGTGTCACAAGGGGCCTTTTCTTTGTCATCCTTCCCAAGCGTGCCAGGGAGGAGGCCGCGCTGGCGCTCAGCCATCCCTGAAGGCAGTTTGGGGCCGGACGCTGCACAGGGCTGCGAGGTGCATCTGGTGGCTTTGAGGGGCAGTGGTGTCACGGCAGCAGGATCTGTCCCTTGTCAGGGGCTCAGCTCCGTGGGCCAGTCACACCCCGGGGTTCACCCCTGGGCCACCTCCCTCCATCCTCACCCTTATGAGAGGAGGATGTCTGGCAGCCCCTGAGCATCTCCCCAGGGCCATGGGCACAGCTGGCTCTGCCGCAGCCCCCCGCTCTGCCACCGCCCCAGGGCTCCCATGCTGCTGGTCCCACGGGCACCCCAAGGATGGTCCCCAACTTACAGAGCAGCTCTGCAGCCCTGCACACCAGGGAAGGATCCATCCCCCTTTATTCCTATTTACCAGCCTGGTTCCAACTCCCTCCCCACTAGCAGAGGCCACATCTGGGTGGGGAAACTGAGGCACAGAGTGGCAGCAAGATGCCAGCAGATGCTGAAGGGTTTCACACCTTTTTATATCACCAAGTGTTCACACTCAGACTTATCCCAGGGGCACGGGGCAGAGTTTCATCCCACGCAGGGATCTCTCAGCTGCGAGAGACGAGAGAAGCTAATGTAACCTGGTTTAGAAGAGTCAACCTGAA
>NW_010126492.1:1681-4752 GCF_000699245.1 Pterocles gutturalis
GCGGCCCCCGTGGGGTCAGGAGGGGAAGAGCCGGTGCAGCGGCTGTCCCCAGCTCTGCTCAGGTGACGGTGGCTCCAAAGCAGATCTGCTTCACTGCTGGGGATGCTCCATTGACCCTTCACATGTGCAAAATGGGGGCCACAAAATGAGACCTGGGCTGCAGGTCCCTGGGTTTGTTTCTGGCTGGTGGAGTCGCAGGTGTGAGACAAATTTGGACACAGGCGGAGGAAATAGCCTGAGCCCCAAGCACAACAGATGCGTCTTTGAAGGAGATGCCTTCAGGGGTGTGCTGGGTTGTGTTTGTTCTGGGATGAAGGACACGGCTCGGCCAGGGCTGTTTCCTTTTCCTTCGACGTGAACACGCATGTCTCTGTGAACAGCATCATCTGAAGAGATCAGAAACCACCTCATCTCTGGGTTTAAAGATCTTTAATTCAGCAAAAACGCAAGCCAGCAGATACTGGTCCAGCACCCCAGACCTGAGCTCTGGAGGTACCTGGGATGAGCATCCTCCCCCCGGCCGGGAGACGAGCATCTCCGTCACCCAGGGAGCAAAGCCCGGAGCCCAGGCAGGGCTCTGCTGCCCACAGCGCCACTGCAGCTTCTCTGAAATATCCCCCGGTGCTCAAACACCTTGTGAGCATTTGCTGCTTTCCACCACTGCGGGACCCAGCCATCCCAGGCCGGTACCTGGGGAGGGGATGGGGCCAAAAACCCACCTGGCACCTGGCAGTCCCAAAATTGAAGCATTGGGTGCAAATTCTTGGTTGCTCATGTTACCCAGAGGGCGAGTGGTAGCCGGTTCCCGAGAGCTGCTCTGGGGCCATGGAGGCCCTGCAGCAGGGTTGCGTTAAAGGAGAAAGTAATTTCCTTTTTGAGCTAATTGCAAAGGAGCCGCCTCGTGTGTATCTAGGTCAAGCTGTAACCTGCTTTAGCCATGCAGAGTGGCGGCAGGACGCCAGCATGACACAGTGTGACACAGCGTGACACAGCGTGACACAGCACTCGCCCGCTGCCCTGCCACCGCAGCACGTGGGGCACACGCCCTGGGGGGATGCAGTCCTTAGGGACAGAGTCTGGATAGGGTAGAAATCAATCTGGAGGTAAATGAAGACTTTGTTTTGGAAGAAGAATGGGCTGAACCTCTCCCAGGAATGGTTTTGATCTGTGCTGGTTAATAAAATGATGGGATGAGCGGTGGGCTGCCTGGTGCAGGAGCGGTTCCTCCCGGGGTTGGTGGGAGGAAACAGGGACTTGGTGGGAGGTCACTGGTTTATCTGGGGCTGGTGGGGGGAAATAGGGACGTGGTGGGAGGTCACTGGTTTATCCCGTGGCATTCCCAGGTGTGGGACCCCAGCCCGAGGGCCCAGCTGATGTTACAGCTCAGGGGAGCTGGGCTGCATCCACATCTCCCCTTGCCCAGCCCTGGGGAAGCCTCCGGCATCTCTGGGGTGGACCCGAGGAGGGGTTGCCCATGATTAGCCGGGTGCAGCGCTGGGTGTTCTCAGACCCCCCGAGGTTTGTGCTGTGGGGAGTGGATGGATCTGGAGCCCTGCTCCCGGCAGGCATTGGCATCCCTGGGAAACCTCAGCCCTGCGAGCACAAGAGCAGGATTGATTTTTTTGTGGCCAGCGTGGCGGCTTTGGCTTGTGCAGCCACAGCAAGGTGGGCTCAGAGGGGACGAATGGAAGTTGTGTCCACAAGAGAGAAACCCAGAGTGAATAGACTGGGAAAAATATCTATAAAATCTGGTCACGGCCCCAATGCCAGGCGCCCAGTGAGCAGGCAGGGCTGGGGGGGTGCTGCTGGTGCTCGGGGCGTGCTGGTGAAGGTCAGGTTGTCACATAAACTGAGACGAATTTTTTTTTTGAGTCTAAGTTGGTTGAAGAGCAGCTTGGGATGGGCTTTCTGGAGGCAGTGGGAGATGATCTCCCTCAGCGTTAGGAGAAAACCCACCAGCAGCAGCCCCTGGGGCTGGAGGTGTTTGTGCAAGGGACCCTGAGGGTGACATGGGTGACTTGGCACCGGTGGTTTAACCACTTGTGTCCTCGAGGCTGGAGCTTCGCTGGCTCCTGGCCCCATCCCGGGCATCCTTGTGCGTACAGGGAAGAATGTCGGCCCCACTGGCATTTGCACAAAGTGTTGGCAGCTGGAGGCTGAGAACTGCTCTGCCCCAGGAACAGCGCTCCTGGGCAAGGGCTGGGTAAAGAGAGTGAAAAAAAGGCAAAATTGGGGTTTATAGGTGTGGGCTGGGGGAGGTTGAAGTGCTGCGGGGAGCCGGGTGCTGCTGATATTTCCTGTCGGGGGGTTGGGAGTGTTGTGCCCCTGCAGTGGCTCAGGGTCGGATCTGCCTCAGAGACCCCCCCCGAGTGCCTCATCCTCGGGCTTCCTCCCTCCGCCGGTGCCATGACTCGGGGCCGTGGCTGCAGCCAGTGGAGGCAGAGATGTCTCAGCAGTGATGTGGGGAGAGAAAAAAACCTCCCCGGCCATTTCAAAGGCTTCAGTGAGAGCGAGCCCAGAGCTGTGTGTGTCAGTTCTCTCTTCCCCTTAATAAAAATCGTCTTGAAAATACCTTTGTAGCTCCTGCCGGACGCTGCAGTCAGTGCTGCGATGCTCAGAGCTTGGCCGCTGCATCATGCGTTAAAGGAGCCTCCTCCCCATGACCCGGGGCTCTGGGATCGAGTGATCCAGCTCACGTGGGGCTGGCGAAGGGAATTTGGGGTGTTCACCCCAGCACTGCCCATGGCAGGGATGCAGCCAGCCCAGAGGGGATCGCTGTGGATGTGGGGCAATGCTTGGTCCTTCCAGACTCCCAAAAGCTTGGGGGGAGCAGGGCTAAGGGCAGGTGTAGGTTGGGGTAGAGACAAAACGGGGCAGTTTGGGGCATTTTTAGACCTTGCTCAGGCAACACCCTCTACTGGGAGATGCAGTGGGTGCAGGACTGAGGCTGGGTGCTGTTCCCATGGGGGTGATGGGAGCCATTCCCCCGTACCCCACGGCTTGCCAAGAAACCCTCTCCAGCTCCGGAGAAGCTCTGTCTCGGCTGGTTGGTTTGAAAGGCGGCCAGGCTG
>NW_010126492.1:4886-5741 GCF_000699245.1 Pterocles gutturalis
CGCACAAAGACCTGCTTGTCCCAGCTGCACCAGCCCGGCCCTGAGCCAGCGCCAGGGGACAGGAATCCCCGGGGTGATGGGGACGGCAGGAGGTTGACCTGGAGCTGACGGTCCCCCTGAGGATGCTCAGGGACCCCAGAAACCTTCTGCCCCCAGGGGTTTTCCTTCAAGGAGATGGAGCGAAACCATGCTGGAGCAAAATGGATGACCTGGGAGATCTGTGGTACCCAGTGCCCACGGAGCCACATCTCTCAGTCTTTCCACAGACAACCCCATTCCCTGGAAAAAAACCTTATTTTTTTGAGTTTCGAGGTTTTTTTTCCTGGAGAGCTGCAGGCGGGAGGTGGCTGGAGAAGGAGCTTTGCCCCACGGCTGTTTTCCTTGCTGGGCTCTGCTCTGCCTGCCCGGGCACAGCCTGCGGGAGGGATGAGCTTCTCCACTCACTGCGACCATGCCCACGTCCCTGTCACCAGTGGTGGCAAAGACGGCCCTGCCTGCCTGTGGGTGCTCGGGGTGGGACGGTGTGCTAAGTTCCCATCCTCATCCGCACGGAGCAAAACGCCCAGGCAAGGGGACACCGGGCACTGTCGGGGTGGTGGTGTCAAGGAGAGTCACCGTGGGGCAGGACGAGAGCAGGGGCATGGAGAGATGGGGCAGCTGGCACCACGTGGGGGGATGCTGGGGATGGGGAATGCAGGGATGGGGCTCGGAAACCAGTAATGGCCTGAGTAATGGGGTGACAGAGTTGGTCCTCGTGCTGCTGGAAGGTGGTCTTGGGTGACCATGAGATGCTCTCAGGTAGCCAGGAGGTGGTCTCAAGTGGCCATGAGTTGGTGTTGAATGGCCAGGAGGTGG
>NW_010126492.1:5941-6141 GCF_000699245.1 Pterocles gutturalis
TAGGGACCTGGGGACATGGGGACGGGGCTGCACGGGGTCCTTGGGGGAGGATGTCGCACGTGCCTTGGCCCTGTGGGGGGACATCATGCATGTCCTCACCTCGGGGTGTGGGATGCAGCGTCCCCCTCCCGGGATGGGGACATTGAGCACCCATGGTCAGTGGGAGCCAAGACCAGTGTCTGGTGTGGCCGAGGGGCTGT
>NW_010126493.1:0-2148 GCF_000699245.1 Pterocles gutturalis
TCCTCTTGCTAAGACATCTCCCCACGGGGAGAGTGGGGCAGGGCAGGAGGGGTCTGTGCAGGGTGCCCCTGCGTAGCCAGGGAGCCAGCGGCCCCACGGAGGCCCCCGGTGCTGTGTCAGCCACCGGCAGCTCATGGGCCCAGTGGGGGAGTGGGGACGTGGCGCTGGTGCCCCCAGGTGCCTCCCGGCAGGGCCACGTCCAGGCTCAAGGCACAGAGTGAGATCCAGGACAGTCCGGACACCGGCCGCTGCCCATCCCCCTGCGGCAGCAGCCAAGGGGTCTGGTGCTGAGCCCCAGCCCGGGGTCTCACCCCATGGGTGTGGGCTTTGGGCTGGGGCCGGGAGCAGAGGAGAACGGGGACGAGCTGTTTTTTTCTTGCCACACTTCCCGTTTCCGCTGCTTGTGGCCATCCCTGCAGTCCGAAGCCAGATCATGGCTTTTAAAGGTGCTGGTTTTGCTTCTCCGTTAGCAGGCTTCAGCTCTGAGTCACTTCCTTTCCCACCGCCGCTGGTCGCTGGCGAAGGCTGGAGGAGGTCCCTCTGCAAGCTCCCGTCCAGGAGGCTGGCGGAGCAGCTCTGGGCACGCTTTGCTCTGTTTCCTTCAGCACGAGCGGTTTCAGTAACTTGCCAGGTCGCAAACACATGGGCTGGGGTTCAGGCTGTACCTGTGCTCCCCTAAAGCCCTGTTCCCAGCTGCAGACTTAGGAGGAGCGAGCCAACACTAATCAGTGCTCAGTTTGTTTCCTTTTATTGTTGGCTTTGAGGTTATGGGCTCTCACCCAGGATGTTTGATTTTTTTGTCTGGAGCATCTGGAAACCCTGAGAATTTTGGACAGCACAGGTAGTTGTCACACCGCGTAGGTGATCCATCCCTGCCCTTTCAAAGATGGAGGATCTGGGGAGGGCTGAAGTTTTTCACTAAGGAAGCTTCTAACAGATGCTTGAAGCTCTGGCTAAGGATGCATTAATTAATCTCCAGGCCCCCGGCCAAGCAGCCTGGCAGAGCAGCCCTCCTTCAGCCAGGTACAGAGAGGTGGAGTGACATCCCCGAGGTCACCATCGGCACTGTGGCAGGTCTGGGGACGGGACCCTTGAGCCCTCTGTACCACAGGCTGCTCCTTCACGAGCATGGATGGGAGCACGGGTGCTGCAGGACCCCACGGTGTGCCCGCTGCCGGGGGCTCCCCCTCCAGGGTGGGCACGGGCTGCCCCCACACTGGTGCTCGGACCCTCCTGCTACGTCCCTCTGGTGTGGCAATAGGCAGGGTCCCTGCTCTGTCAGCCTCCAGCCACTGCCTAAAGCCTCTCTGAGAGGTGGGAGAAGTTCTGAAGCCCCCGCCAGCCCCCGGCGCGTCCCTGTGCCCCGCAGCCGCAGCTTCTGTCACGCTCAGAAAAAATCACATGAAGCCTGGTTGCTTTTCCACCTTGATTTACTATCGGCTTTGACAAGCTCTGTCTCTTGGCTCCTCCGATAACTGCCAGCTGTGTCTAATGCTGTTGATTTGATAATATATCTAATCTGGCTTTCTTGAAAATGTCCGCTATCTCAGAGCTGCTGTTCTCCTCCTTGAACCATCTTCCTTCCTTGCCTTCTTTCTGTCTTTCCCAGCTGGGGCCAATCTGTCCGGGAAATAGTCCAATTTGCTTCCATCTGATGGGAGCGGATCCCAGCTCCCTTCCCTTCATCTACTCCGGAGTCTAAATCAGCCCAGGTCATTATTTTTAAATCCTTCATTTTCCTCCTCTGCATTTTTGCTGCAGCTTTTCTCCCCCCGCAGAGGCATCGGTGAGAACCCCTCTAAACCCCTCTGCCTCCAGGGCTGTCACAGAGCAGCCACCAGCCGCTCGGCGCGACACGATGGGACGCTCGGCGCGACACGATGGGATGTTTGAGGTCCAGACAAGATGTTCCCCGCTGTTCAGACCCTCCCGTGGTCTGAGGAGGAGCACCGGTGTCCTGTGCTAGGCACAGCTTAAACCAGGGGGTCTGGGCCAGGACTGAACCTCTCTGCAGGTGTCCCCTGAGGGCCGGCAGAGCCCCTCGAGCCCGGTGCACAGCACACGGCAGCTCCGTCACACACCTCCTGTGGCTGCCGGGCGCCGGGCGGGGAGGCCGGGGTCTCTGTTCCAGGGGGGTGTGTTGCTAAC
>NW_010126494.1:0-2501 GCF_000699245.1 Pterocles gutturalis
GGACAGCGGCCGGAGCGGGGCTCCGCTCCAAGTGCCAGGAAGGGACAGTTCGTGACGAGGGGCGAGGGAGGCTAGCGGCGCAGCCCGCCGTCCGCAGAGCCGGCCGGGCAGCAGGGCCTGCCCGACACCTGTGCAGAAGCAGAGGGTGCGCTGAGCCCCAAATACCGGGACGCCTGCTCAGAGGAAGACTTCCAGCGTGGGGGGGGGGGCCTGAGGGCTGGAAGCTGGGCAGGCACACTGCCCGGATCAAGACGTGGCGGGGAGCTGCCACTGCAAGCATAGGGCACTTAGCTGCCAGCTCTGCGGGGAATCGGCAGTGCGGTCAGCCTCAGCGTAGCCACTGCACATGGAACAAATTTGCAACAATATGTGTCATTTAGGTCATGTCTCTTAAAATACTACTGCTACTGAAGGACTGAAAATATTTTGCAGGGAGTTAGAGTATACTGCATATAGAAAAAAACTTTTACAAATTAAAATAGGTATCAATAACCTGAATGCTATTCCTCACATACAGTTAAAATGTAATCTCAATTAAGACATCATGGACACATACATATAGCAGAATTTCATCTTTGATATTAATCTTTTTTCTTTGCCTTGTGCTATTTTTTTGTATGTACTCTCGAATTATTTGGGGGTTTTAGCATCATTTTCTTTCACCTGACCACTGTTGTTCTTTGTTCTTCCTTTCCTCACTGAAAGTGCCATCCCACACCAATTGACACCAATTTGGATGAGCCCAGCCACAGTGCTGCCTCCTCCTCCTGCCTTTGTGCACATCTCTTCTGTTTTCCACTAGCACTCATGATCCCCGTTGTGTGGCTTAGCTAACTGATTTGGCAGAAACCTCACCCAACAACAACAACAAAAAACCCCTAAAAGGTGATTAACGTTTACCTGAACATTTACAGTTTTCCAGGGAGCTGTACAATGGCTAGTGCTGCCTTGAGGGAAGGGAGGGGACACATAGGTCCTCTCTTAGATGCACTCAGGCTGTAGTGGAATACATGTTGGCTTGACAGTTTCACCATGGCATAACCTGATGTTGGCATGCGATGCCACCAAAAGGAACAATCCCCCCTGCTCTCAGCTGGGCTTCCCTGCTGAAATCACTGCTGACGAGACACAGCTAAACTAATGCTGCAGAGTTAAATGACAAATACAGCCAATGATAAATTGTATATAATACTATTAGAGGAAGCTAATTTAAAACATTACGTTTTCTACATTTGCTCATTAAATTGCATCTATTGCTGGGATCTGTGGGATAGCAGCACTCCTTCACAAGTACAAGCAAGGCCTCCCTGTGCAGTATCAGATCACAAGTGATGTATCTTAAAGCAAAACAAGGGTCTGATGAGGCTGATCAACTGTGTTAACAGAGACATGCAGTTCTGTGCTGACGTCTATAGAGATAGCTCTTTGCTGATGTAGGGACTGCAACAGAACAATTAAGATTATGAACAGCGGCGTATATATTAAAGCAATCTAAAAGCAGTGAGACAAGCATTAAACAAATGACTAAGCACAACTGGGAGCAGTAAAACTGGTAAACATGGCGGGCCCTGCTGTGTCCACAGAGAGCAGAAGGCCTGCACTCCAATAAGGTGGTGTCACAGATGGTTTGCAGGAGGCCTGTGCTCTGGGAACAGGAGAATGGCAAAAAGATCGGAGCACACTGTAAATGCCATTCCTGTCCCTGCTGTCACAACAGGAAGGCAGAACGTAGCCATGGAGATATCCAAAATAAGGAAACAGAACAGGGAGCAACTCTGCCTAAGATTTTAATAAGAGTAATCAAGAATTGGAGGGAAGCAACAGATCACATTATTTTAACTCCTGATCATAAAAGACCTGCCCAGAAAGCAGTTCATCATCACTAGTCCAGAAGATACCAAGAGACAGTAAGGGCTCAACAGCGGCCATAGCATACTCTTGCACATAAGCCATCCTGGCTATGCCATTTGGATGCACAACTCCTGGAGCTTCTGAGTATGCAAGTGTGAAAAAACATGAGCGAAGCATATGACAAAATCATTATGTGGGACCAAAATCCATGTTTCTTTCTAAATATTACCTTCCAGTTCCTTAATGCCTCACACGGCGTTCTGTTGAATCCCTACATCTTCAAACACGGCGTTCTGTTGAATCCCTACATCCAATGGAAATGAGAGGAGTCTACCTACCAGCTCATAACAAGCAACAACCAAGTTATAAACCTGGATGACAATTGAGTAGATACTAGTCAGATCAACAGCTTTTGACAGTTTGTCATAATGAATGTTCTAAAAAAAACCCAACACCACCACACACTGAATGCTGTTGGGATTTTTTAATTGCTATATACAATAAAGAGAATAAAGAGAATGAATAACATTTTAATGAGTCCTGATGAAGCTGGGAAGGCTGTAATGAGGCAATACGGTCTAGTCAGAGATAGCGACAAGACCCTATCAAATACTTGCACTAGAGCAACACTGCAACCAATTATTCAGCTT
>NW_010126495.1:0-272 GCF_000699245.1 Pterocles gutturalis
TTTGGTGCTGGGGAGCTGCCGGCAGCATCCCGCTGGAGCATCTCTGAGCCCCTCGCAGTCCTGGGGAGCAGCTGGGTAACCCCAGCACTGTCCCGACAGGCTCTGAGGGGCTCCAGAGCAGCTCTGCACCCCTCACGGTCCTGGGGAGCAGTTGGGGTGCTCCCAGCACCGTTCCTTCAGAGCATCTCTGCACCCCTCATGGTCCTGAGGACCAGTTGGGCCACTCACAGTATCATCCCAACAGGCTCTGGGAGGTTTTGGAGCACCTGCAT
>NW_010126495.1:350-641 GCF_000699245.1 Pterocles gutturalis
TCACGGTCACAGGGAGCAATTGGGCCACTCCCAGCACCATGCCAGCAGGCTCTGGGAGGTTTTGGAGCAGCTTTGCACCCCTTGCAGTCATGGGGAGCAGCTGGGGTGCGCCCAGCATCATCCTTTCAGAGCATCCGCACCCCTCGGGGTCCCAGGGAGCAGCTGGGCTGGAGGTCGCCAGCTCTTCATGCACCCTTGTCCCTCTCTCACCAGTTGACCGCTCCTTGCAAAACCTGTCCCTGGCTCAGTCCCTGTCCCTGAACCTGAAGAACCACTACAGCCTGGATGTCC
>NW_010126496.1:0-5540 GCF_000699245.1 Pterocles gutturalis
GCTGGGGGCGGCCTCCCGGTGCCACAGCGCTCGAATAAATGCCAGCCCCGAGCCCCCCCGGGGGGGAGAGCGGTTTCAGAGTGAGGCTGAAGGCTGGAGGGGCGGCCCGGGCAGTTCGGTGCTGGGCTGTTCGGAATGGGCTGGAGTTGCAGCGTTTCGGTGTCGCTTACCCTGTCTAAACGCGGAAAGTGAAAGGAGGAGCGGGGAGCTGGGAGTTGAGTAAAGAGGTTCGGTTAATTTCTTCTTTTAGCTGAACCTCTGGGCTCAATGAAACCGAATCGGGCTGGATTTCTCGGGTAACCCCGCGGCTGGGGTGTGCTGTCAGTATATGAAGCCGTCCTGCAACTTAAGGCAGAAGTGTTGCTATGCTGCAAATACAGTAGAGCCCCATATGTTTAGGATTTTCTTTTTTTTTTTTTTTTTCCCCTCCCTGTTAGAAAGTTTGAAAAAAAGAGACTTTGAAGTATTTTGTTTATACTAACAGAAGAGAAAAGTTCTCCTAAGAAAAAGCTGGTGGCAGGAGTGTAGAGGAGTAGCATATGGCATTAAAAGGAGCACAGCTGGAGGTAGCATTTCCATCTGAACATGATGTCAGAGCAGCTGACAGCCTGCCATCCCTCAGCCTTTTATTCTAACACACAGACAGGGAGTTAGTGTGTGCAGATCTGTGTGTGGAGAAGGTATCTCATTCCTCTCTAACATCATCTCCACTTTGCATCTGTCTCTCCTAGTCTGCTTTTTTTCCACCGATCTAACAGACCTGGAGCCAGCAAGACTCAGAGGAAAGGACTTAATCAGGTTTATGTGTACTAAAGGTAGGAGTAGCAATAGATTAGATACAGCATATTTCTGTTTTGGTGTGTTGTTTATTGAATTTCAGAAAAAAAATCACATTACTTTTCTAACCAAGTTTAGGGGTAATATGTGAAATTGAGTATTAAATAGATAAGTGGACTTAGTCAAAAGGCTTGGGCTACAGTTGGAGAGTATCAGTTCTTGGGCACATTGTTAGCATTAACTTTAATGCATATTGTGAAAATGTCTTGGCTTGGAAGAAGGAGAGAGCAAGTTCATTCTTCATTTCTGAGACCAAAACTGCAATGGATTTAGGGGCAAGTCTAAAGAGAGTTCTGCTTTAGGGTCTTGTATTGCATCTTTTAAATTACTTTACGGGGGTTTTAGTGAAATATACAAAAGTGTGCTTTTTAAAAAGGATGGTTCTGGCTAAAATGTGTTTGTGGGGAAGTCTTTCATTAAACTTCACGGTTAAATATCCAGCAGCTCAGAACCGTAGTAGCATACAGCTGTAGTGCTTCTGAAAGATAGAAATCAGTTATGTGTTTAAAAACTTTTGTACCCGGGAGAACGGCTTGACTGGTTTCCTCTTTTCTCTCTCGCGTGTAGCATTTGAAATCCTTTATTTCAGCATAACAATAATTATTTGAAGGAGTTTTTGTATTTGCGACTAATTTAGAACTTGTAGATTTGAGCTGCCTGAATTGGCCAGACAGCTGTAATCGCACTCCTCTATTCTTAATCTCTTTATCTGGGCAGCAGCTGCCATATGGCCACAGTCAGCTGGATCAGATGTTTATAAGCTTCCTTCTTCGTCCCTCTCTGTCCTTTCAGCCTCCTAATTTGATCACAGCTACCTTGTGAGCTGCCCTCCAATCTTTATTTTTAGCCCTCTTAAGGATTAGGATTGATGTTGGCTGTGGGGCACTTAAAGTGATTGTATTGTAAATCTTCATGCTTTACTCTAGCAATGGTATTTTACAGACTGTAGTAGGGGTTGTGTTGTAAGTTTTACATCTTGGTTTGCAAGGGATGAGGATTTTTCAATCATATCTGCCAGCCTAGAGAGCCACGATCTGCTTAGATGGTTTGGGAGAACATTGCTATCAATCACAGAAGAATAGATTAAGACAGGTTTTTGAGAGATTTTACTTTCGAGTTGAGTTTTGACTTCTCCACTTGTCTGAAGTTTATTTTTTCTTTATCATCAAGGAAGGTGAATAGAAAAATACTTGGGTAAGAACAGTATATGGGATACTCATTTTAAATATACACACATGCACACATGTTCACATTGAATGACTTTTTTTTTTTTAAGTTTGGTACTGCAGACTCTGGCTGGTGTGGGAGGGGAGGGAGATTTCTGTCCTTCTGCACAGGGGAAGCGGTGCTTGCTGGCGTTTTGGTTGTTAGTTTTCTTTTGTAAATTCTGCATGTTGGCAAAAAATGTTGATGTTCTATTGTACAGTATGGAGAAGGTTTAAAACCTGAAACGGTGCTTGCTAGAAGAAGAAAACCACATAAACTACATTTATAAAAACCTTGATTTTGGTGTTGATAAAAATTATTCACCCATGTCAATTTATATACTTTATGAATGTTAGACCTTCAGATCTGGGTATATTAGCATTTCTTTGTGCGTGAACCTCTCCTCTTCCTACAATTTGACTTTAAAAAGAAGGTTGATGATCTGATTTTTTTTTTCTTCCCCCTCTGTGATCTCTCAAACTTAGTGTTTAAAAAAATATATTTTATTTTTGGGGTCTGCTCTCCTAGGGATGCAATCTGGAGGAAGTTTCCTAAAAAAAATAACTGTTGAACAGATTTTATGAACAGCAGTAATACTTTAAAAAAAATACAGATGTACCTATGCGCTTAGTAGAGCGGCTTATGTACCACTGAAAGGAAATCATAACTTCAGGGGTTGATTGGGAAAAGGGTTGCGATCGTACACACGTGTTAAATAATCTTTGCATGGTGTCAGTGACAGAATTCTGGCAATATAAATACGAGGTTTTTTAGAGTGGAATAACTTGGATTCGTAAGTTCTGTGATTCCGACCTCCATTTAATTTTTAAAAATCTCATTGCTTGTAGGTTATGAAGACAGTATGGAGTTTCCTGACCACAGTAGACATTTGCTACAGTGTCTGAGTGAGCAGAGACATCAGGGTTTTCTTTGTGATTGCACTGTTCTGGTAGGAGATGCCCAGTTCCGAGCGCACAGAGCTGTACTGGCTTCATGCAGCATGTATTTCCACCTCTTTTACAAGGACCAGCTGGACAAAAGGGACATTGTTCATCTGAACAGCGACATTGTTACAGCCCCAGCTTTCGCTCTCCTGCTTGAATTCATGTACGAAGGAAAGCTCCAGTTCAAAGACTTGCCCATTGAAGACGTGCTAGCAGCTGCCAGTTATCTCCACATGTATGACATTGTCAAAGTCTGCAAAAAGAAGCTGAAAGAGAAGGCAACCACGGAGGCAGACAGTACAAAAAAGGAGGAAGACGCCTCAAGTTGTTCAGACAAAGTGGAGAGCCTCTCCGACGGCAGCAGCCACATGCCAGGAGACTTGCCCAGTGATGAAGACGACGGAGAAGATGAAAAATTGAACATCCTGCCTAGTAAAAGGGACTTGGCTGCCGAGCCTGGGAACATGTGGATGAGATTGCCCTCAGACTCAGCAGGCATTCCCCAGACTGGCGGAGAGGCAGAGACGCACGCAGCAGCAGCTGGAAAAACAGTAGCCAGCCCCTGCAGCTCAACAGAGTCTTTGTCCCAGAGGTCTGTCACCTCCGTGAGGGATTCAGCAGATGTTGACTGCGTGCTGGACCTGTCTGTCAAGTCCAGCCTTTCGGGAGTTGAAAATTTGAACAGTTCTTATTTCTCTTCGCAGGACATGCTTAGAAGCAGCCTGGTTCAGGTGAAGGTGGAGAAAGAGGCTTCCTGTGATGAGAGTGATGTTGGCACTAATGACTATGATATGGAACATAGCACTGTGAAAGAAAGTGTGAGCACTAATAACAGGGTACAGTACGAGCCGGCCCACCTGGCTCCGATGAGGGAAGATTCGGTCTTGAGGGAGCTAGATAGAGAGGACAAGGCAAGCGATGATGAAATGATAACTCCAGAGAACGAGAGAGTCCAGGTGGAAGGAAACATGGACAGCAGCTTGCTCCCTTACGTGTCAAACATACTTAGCCCCGCTGGCCAAATTTTCATGTGTCCTCTCTGCAACAAGGTCTTTCCTAGCCCCCACATCCTGCAGATCCATTTAAGCACGCACTTTCGAGAGCAGGACGGGATCCGCAGCAAGCCTGCTACCGACGTCAATGTCCCGACCTGCTCGTTGTGTGGTAAGACTTTTTCTTGCATGTACACCTTGAAACGTCATGAGAGGACTCATTCAGGTGAAAAGCCCTACACTTGCACCCAGTGTGGGAAGAGCTTCCAGTACTCCCACAACCTGAGCCGCCACGCAGTGGTTCACACGCGGGAGAAGCCTCACGCTTGTAAGTGGTGTGAACGCAGGTTCACGCAGTCCGGAGACCTTTACAGACACATTCGGAAGTTTCACTGTGAGTTGGTGAACTCATTGTCTGTCAAAAGTGAAGCACTGAGCTTACCTACTGTCAGAGACTGGACCTTAGAAGATAGCTCACAAGAACTTTGGAAATAAAATTTTTATATATATAAATAATATATATATAAATCTATATAGTTGTGGTACAGTCTAAAAGCAATCTTGTTTCCTTGAACTGAAAGTTTGGCTATTAGCTTGTTTTTGCACTTTAAGGCAGCATGAATATTTCACTAATTTAGCACTCCAATAAAAATGAACTGTAGAGGTAATCCGACAAAGTAACAAATTACAATTTTCCCCCTTTTCGGAATAGAAGCCAGCAAATACTTTACTTCTAAGGAATCTTCAATTCAAAAATTTGGATGTGGCTTTATTCTCCCCAAAACACTGCGTTCTTTTAAGCTCTCAATCTTTTTCCTCTTAAAATCTGAATGTAGAAATCCTCTCCCAATTTTGTCAGTTCCTTTACATTTCTATAATTGCATGAGTCCTTTCTAGCTGTTGGAAACCTGAATGCTTTTAGACCCAAATGGAAAATTTCTGAAATGCTGGATTATCTATTTTTAAACAAGCGGTTGACTTAAAACTTATTATGGCAACCTCTGGATTTCTGACAGTTCCCACTGGAAAAAAAAAACAAAAACAAAAACACAACAACACAAAACCATAAAACAAAAACCCTGAGAGTACACTGGGATCACTGGGACTCTGTCTTACGTGAAGGTTTGCTTGGGATGAAAAAGGATATTGCAGCTTCAGCAGTGATGAACTGTGTGTTTAAAAAATGTGAATTACTGTTATTGTATACTGTAATTGATTACATGGGCCGGGGGGAGGTATCAAAGAACTTGGCAGGTTGTGTTGATGCTCTTAGTTGAGTCTTGAAAAGTAAATATTAACGCTACAGAAATGCATGAGTTTCAGTATATTTTTGTCTTTGTTTGCATTGTATAACTTTAATGAGTGAGTTGAAAATTATTTAATTTCCTTAGGAAAAAAACCCAACACCGCTGAAAATGCCGGTGTTACGAAGAAGAGAAATGCACTGTTTTTATTTTATCTAATTTAAATTTACTTTCCCACTGTCTTTAAGTTGAGAAGAACTTAAGCTACCAGTCGCCGATTTAGCTACGTTAACAAGGAGAAAAAAAAAAAAAAAAAA
>NW_010126496.1:5920-17723 GCF_000699245.1 Pterocles gutturalis
TGAAAAGAGGCTGTGGACTGAAAAAAAAAAAAAAGAAAAAAAATAAAAAGCCCCGGGCTGAAAGGCCTGGGAAGGCCTGAGTGACAGGGGGGCCGGGGGAGGGCAGGGGAAGGACTATGTGTATCCAAGCAGCAGAGACTGCAGCCTGACGTGTGGTTTTAATGACCAACACGCAGGTCAAAAGCATTTTGCACAGTGTTTGTTTTCCTGTCTTGCACTTACAAATAAGGTCTATGGGAGTAGCATGGAAAACGTTTGCTGTTTTTCCTTTTTTTTTTTTCTTTTTTTTTCTCTGCTTTTGTTTAAAATTTGATCGCCTTAACTACTGTAAACATAGCCTATTTTTGTGCTTAAGATACTGAATGGAAAACTCCATTGTGTATTGCTGGACTGTTTTGGAAATATTTGGTCAAATGTGTGTTAATTTGGCTGTAATGGCATTTAAAACAAACAAAAAAAAAAGCTGTGAAAATGGCCTTGGAGCGTTATCTTTAGTTACTTGAATAGTTTCTAGGTTTTAAAACTACATTCTTTTCTTAAGTTAGAAAAGACAATCAGTGTCTGAGGAAAATGGACTTTCTCTTGGATTTTTTTGTGGTCCTCGTGAGTGATTGCTTTTTTCCTTTCCTTAGTTTCACATTCTTCTTTTGTTCTAAAACTTAGACTGACATCTAGCTTTGACAATCATAGTATGTTTTATTTTCCTGAGGGGGGAATAACTTATAATGCTGTTTAGTTTTGTACTATTGGTGTGTTGGTGAATTTTTAAACTGTGTGCTAACTGCAATAAATTATATGAACTGAGAAATCAATTCCCTTGTCTTTTTTCCCTCTTTTAAATTATAGTTATGGAGTATTTTTTATAATGTGTAACTTTATTACTTTTGTACAGACTTCTATTGCTAACTGTGTATGGAATATGTTTTCAGTATGCTTTTGAGCACTTTGTTGCTAACGTACATACTTACATCTCACTTAACATTTAAAAAAATTAAATGCTTGTGTTTTGAAAGCATTTCTGTGTGTGTAGCTCTTGGTCATTCTGTAGAGGGATTTTTTAATCAGTATTTTTTTTCTTCCCCAAAGACTTTTGCAGAAGCAATCTATTAAATTTCAGAAATTTTGCTACCATGCAAATATCTGTACAGACACACGATTCCTTTTCTGGGTTTAATTTCAGCCCACGGAGCTCTCTCGGGCTCACTCTTTTGTATTCAGTCTCTATCAGAATGTTAGAGCAGAAGGCAACAACTTAATCTGAAGCCCTGGCCGGGTACTGACTGGCAGTCAACACTACAGAGCAAGTAGGCAGTCAAAATGTCCAAAATACCGGCAATACATCAGAACTGTGGGGATTACAGAGGAAAATTAAAACAATCCTAAATCTATTTGGGGATTTCTCTTACAGACTGTTTCTTTAAAAAAAAAAAGAAAAAAAAAAAATGAAGCTTAGCAAAACCTTTGAAAAAGACCTGGTTTAGATGCTTGTTGCAGGATATACCCAGAATTCTTGTTCGAGGCCACTCCATCCTAGGAACAAGACCAGCGCTGCAGAGCCCAATGGGAATATGAAAGTAGAGCTAAATTAGAAGTCTGCATCAGAGACAGCAGGACTGATCTGAATCGGGGGGAAAAAAAAAAAAAAAAACAAAACATTTCCTTACGTTTGTCATCTGCCTAGATACAACTTCAGTTCTACCTTGACCAAGTGACTCTCAAATGCCTGGTGCTATTCTGCTGATCTTCCTACGTCTATAGTAATTTATACTTAGAAAAAATTATATTTTTTTGCTGTTTTATAGCAATTTTCAAGCATCATTTGCTGTGTTTGGGTTTTTCCAATTATTACAGCTATTTTGAAAACATTTCCTTTTGTCAGTGTCTACAGCCACATAGATGTCTCTTTTTCTAGCAGCAGACCTTTTCTGTAGGCTTTCATATGATAGAATATTATGCGTAGTTAAGACGGTTTAAAGTATTGTCAAGACTGAAAACCAGCTAATATTGCAGTTCTGAAATCCGTGCAGCTGATGAGCTTTGCATGTGGCTCTAGGCAGATTCACCATTTGTTCTCCAACATCAAGATTTTCAAGGCTCGTAGATTCCCAAATAAGACTTAGAAGGAGCCCTTCTTCAGAAGGGTAACAGAAAACATAACTTAGCCATTAATGACAAAATAATTCAAAATATCCTTTATACTTTGGGGTTTTATCTAGATGGGATATACATGTGCAGCACACACTTGCTTGTGGCTATCAAAGTGTGTCTTCAATGAAAAGATGAAACATACTCCTGTGTGTTGCTTCTCTCCATAAGGTTGAATGTACTGACATATCTAAATAGCTGTAACTTTTTTTTTCTTTTCTTTTTTTTTTTTCTTTAATACAGCCCCTAGATAATGAAGCATGAGAACATTGTATTTGGTTTGAGGATACGCGGTAACAAAATCCTCACCATTCATGTTGCCGTGATTGTCGAAGGCAAATTGCGGGAATGGAATCTGTATGCTCTAAAACTCCTTCGGTTCAGAAGACTTTCTCTGACGGGTGATAGTCATCACTTTTTAACTGTGAGTACTTCTAGCCCAAGACTCACAGGGAATATGCTAAATATATCATTTGGCTATTTTTTTAACCACTGCCTGTGATAGCTTGATGCTCTCTGATATGAATGATTTCTCTAAACTCAAGCTTAGGGGCTTGGTGTAACAGATTTTGAATCAGGTATGGCATCCTGCAGACCATCTACTTACTGAGACCTTTGTGTGTTTTAACTGCAATTTGAAGAAGAACTTTGACGGTCAGAGTTATAAACAAAACTTTCTGGCCAAGGAACGGAAGGGATCCTCGCTGATCTTCCCACTCTCACGTGTTAGGGAAAAAGCGAATACCAAGCAATCCCGTATCCTTCTGCTGAGCCTCAGCAAAACCAGCATATCCCTTCAAAACTTGCAAAACCTTGTTGGAAGCCTAAATAAAATTTCAAAATTAATTTGCAAAGGACAGACTTGTTTCTCCCCCATGTGAGCTCACCTGGGCAGCCGTGCCGGCTCACCTGCTCAGGAAGGACACTGCCGTTCTCTCCCTCCTGCAGCATACCCTCTGCTTTCCTTCTACAGGTAATGGCTCAAGTGATTTGTCGGTGGTGGACTGACCTTTTTTTCCCCCTAATTAATTCTACAGTAGTCAAATATTCTAACTTTTTAATGGACTTCTAATATATAACTTCAAGAACACATTTTTCCAGCCTACTTTCAAAAATGAAACCCCAAGCTCTCCTTTTTACGATCAGTGATGCTGCAGCAATTTGTCACTGAGGAGAAAACTTGGAAGGGGAGAAAATTTCTACCTGCTCCCTCCTCTCACTTTGAAGCAATTCAGATTCCTTCAGAATGAAGGTGAAATACTTTTCAAGTCTGGAAAAATTCCTTAAAATTAGAAAACTGATTCTAAAATATTGTCATGTAGTCCTCCGTAGCAGGGGTCTCCAACTTCTACATCATTAACACTATTTGTCCATGTGATTTCCAAACTGAAACATTTCCAGAGGGTATGGGCTTTTATTAAAGCAATCTGACCAAAGCATTAAGATTTTTTTACTGGGATGGTAAAATGAACTTTAACAGAACTGCCTGATATTTTTAAAGGAGGAAAAAGGGATACACAGATCTTCCAGCCTCTTTCAACATATTCTAGTCCAGGGGTCCTTGTTTAATTTTTGTTGTGCTTCACTCATGATTTAATCATGTCATTAAATATAGTGAGTTTGGTAATAAAAAAAAATATCTTCTAGATGGTAAGAGAGGAGTTTTTTCTTTATTTGTATGAATGCTTTTGGGCAGAAGGTGGGAATGTTCCCTTTTGCCAGCAAATGAAAGTAGTCACAAGAGCTGCTTATTAAAACCCCCAGTCCGCAGCTCCTGCTAGCGCGATGAAATTCGGCTAAACCTGTTAATGGGTCTTACCGATGAGAGATTACATCCTTTTCAGAAAGATTATCCATTTTAGTCTTGGAGGCTAAAAAAGAAGCGTTACTTTGAACCGATTGTCAAATGGAAATGCTCTCGGTGCAAACACCACCCGGCTCTGCCAGAGCGAGCCAGGGGTGAGTCTCGGCGCAGCCGGGCAGCAGTGAAGCCAAAGGTGGTACGGGCTTCACCGTGACAGTGACAGCAAGTGCTGCAGAGCTTTCGAGTGATAGAGGTGTTTGCAAAAAAAAAAAAAAAATTTTTTTTTTTTAAAAAACAATCCCTGTTTGACCTGGAGTATTTCTCTTACGTTGGAATTTCTTG
Organism: Pterocles gutturalis; assembly: GCF_000699245.1. NCBI lineage: Eukaryota > Metazoa > Chordata > Aves > Pterocliformes > Pteroclidae > Pterocles > Pterocles gutturalis. Next base: position 10,212 of record NW_010126496.1, read on the forward strand.
GATTAGTTAATTTTTCAGACTGACAGACCTTGCCTAGGTTGTCTGATTATAATCTTCAGGTTCATTTTGCTTTAATTTAGTTTCTTACTTTCAGGTTTTTCTCTTAGAAGAGAGTCACTCCACTAATATACGATTGCCTTTGTGCAGAATATACGCAGTTTTCATTCTTGGTAACTCCTCAGCATTAACCATTTGTAGCAGGGCCCACAGGTGCTCACCCCCGTGTGCAAACACTCCGCAGGCTGGGACAGACGTTGTGCCTCCTGTACCACGCCTGGTACTGTGTGGCCAAATTTTCTTTTCTTTTTGGAGATTTTTACAGCCTAGCTCTAACAAGGTTTTCCTTAGGGCTACAAGGGAGGGTGTATGCAGTCTGGCCAGCCCTGGAGCTGAAATTTCCATGTGATTGGGGATTTTTGGGATTGCAGGAAATCAATAAATGATTAATTGCAAAATACAGCTGCTGATTATTTTTTAGGATGTTCTGATGTGCAGTGTTTTGGTATTTCTTAACCTCAGCATTGCACTTTAAAATGCATTTTGTGTATGAACATATGTGTGTGCATGTGAAGAAGTAGTTTAAAATAACTTGCTAATATTTATTTAGATGTGCGTCGAAATCACAGCCTCAGTTATTCCTTAAAGACCCTTAGAAGGTGCGTTTAGTGTTCGTACGTAGCAGCCAACATGATGTGGTCTTGTGCAGCCTATTGCTTGGGATTCCTGCAGTTATCAGTGCTAATCTGAGCACAGAGAAGGACTTTTTTTGTGCCATGTCCGGAACATGCCAGATAGGGATTTACACAGCACATCCTCAGCCACTACAACCCAGTGCACAAAACCCAGCTTTAAATTAGGAAAATATTTAGAGAGCAAGTTACGTGTACAACATGACTTCCGAAAGGATTTAACTGGTAAAGCAATATGTTACTGCCTCACTACTACAGGAGGTATATTAAAAGGCTTAACTGTCTCGAAACAGCTCTGTGGCACGGTATACGCTGTATCTAGATGTAAATCTAGAGAGGGATTTAAATATTTCTTTCACAACCTTCCCGAAATACATTTTGGTTAAGTCTTATTTACAGCTATTAAGAAAATAAAAACTACCCTCGATGTTACATTTTAGGCTTTTGTCAAATTGTCTTCAATTTTAGCATTAAAGCTACTTTTTATAAACTTTTGGATGTGTTCCCAATATACGTTTTACAATTTTAAAAATGTACTTTATCTATAAATAAAACCCCTTGAAACTGATAGAGGTTTATCATACAAGATATGATTTATTTTCAACTGCATTCGCCACGTATTCGCACTTAGTGAGGATTCATGTTGAGATAATTTTGGAAATTCATACTGCCATAAAATACAGTTAAAACCTTAATGAAACATATCCTGTCTTCGTAGGCTATAGCTACCAGGTCTTCATTTTCTGTAGCTTATTCTCTCTTTTTAAAGTAGTTTGACTGTCACCGTCTATCCAGAATCTGATTTCTGTTCATAGATGCTTTTCAGGCTTATATATATATGACAGCTTGAAAACACTATAAATACCAATATTTAGTTATTTTCAAATGACTGAGTGACTTTTAAGAAGGAGCTGTGTCTTAACGAGCTGAGACTAGGCAAATCTTAATTTCTGGAGAAATGGAGTGTCGTGCATTTCTGTATTAATGATGAAGATGTAATTTAATGAACACGTGGCTGCTGGGCTCCCTACTGACAGACAGACAGACCGACGTACCTCTGCATGTTTTGGATAACTCATTGCAGCTTACTCCCAAGGATATCTCAATACTGGTACTCTATGCTTAAAAAAAGGCTCTCGAGATGCAAGGTGAAAGGAGGGTTGTGTTTTACCCAATTCAGTGTGATAAACATAAATGTATTTCTCTTTCATAACGATTGGAGAGAAAACTTCTGAAAAAGTGAGGACAAAAAATGGCATAAAGCAGCACTTCACTTCGGAAATTTGTTATTCTTAGCCTAAATTTGCATCAAGAAACCCATGCATTTTAAAATCTCAGCAAGGAGACCTTTTAAAGCCCATAACCAGTAGTTAAAAATGAGAGTAGATCAAGCTTTTTTTTTTTTTTTTTTTTTTTTTTGCTTTTTTTAAATTGCTTTTTTTTAAACAGACTGCTAATTTTCATGTGCTCTTTTATTCTCTCTAATATATAACATGAAGTTTGCAGCTTGGAGGAAAAGGCGGGATTACTGCTGAGCAGGGAAAATACATCAGCCCGAGGGTGCAGTGTCGGGGTGAGGGTGCGAGGCGAGCGCGGGGCCGTCCGTAGGGCCAAGCCGGGGGCTCCCCACTCTCACCAGCGAGCCTGCTGGAGGTGAGCGCCTTGCGGCAAGCAGTGCTTCCACCCGCAAACGGCAGCGGGTTCCTAGGCACGCTTCTGCCGGAGGGATGGAAAATGATGGAAGAGCTGCTTCTAGGAAGATGTTGGATAATGCAGAGTGATTCAAACAAGGCATTAAAACAGCGGCGCTCGCCCCTTCTGGGCAGGGAATGGAGACGGGAGCGCTCACTGCCCGCCCGGGGCTGCGGGATGCCCAACGCACACACGTACCTGGTGCCGTAAGCTGATTGTAAAGTGTTGTGCTCTGAACTAACAATGCCGCTGGATGGTCTGGAGCTGGATATCTGGGTGCTGTATTGCAATGCTATTTAAAAAATAATCTACTAAATGTATGAGTCTGATTTTTCAACCCTTCTTCATGGAATACGAGCGCGAGCACGAGCGGAGATGTTAAGGTCACCTACTTGAGGTGAGCTACACGTGAGTCACTCTCAAGACAGCGAGTAGATGACTAGCACTCGTCCTAATGTTAGCTTTCTATTTTAGGTGGATGCTCTTCAGATTCAGGGCTCCTCCACACGAAAGCACGACCATTTAATGCTTGGGTTGTTTTTTTTTAACAAGAGCCTTTGACAGGCCCTATGGTCATTCATGGCTGAGCCAGATTCCCTCGGTCCAAAACTGCCTGTATTAACAGCAGCAAAACTTTGCTTTTGGGAATACCCAGCTCCTTTGGGTAGCTGATGTTACTTCCAGAACAGGGTAGGAATATGTCTGGAGCAGAAAAAAAGATTTACAAAGACATCAGCTTAGGATGTATTGCTAAAATTTAATATCGGTGCGGTGCTCACCTTTTGAAACAATCTTATCTCCAATCTTATCTCCTTTTATTTAGAAGAAGGAGGAGCCTGCACTTTGGACTCGAATGTGCTGAGAAGAGAGGGAACATCTGTAAATAATGGCTTTTTTTTTTTTTTAGGAGAGGGATAAGCACATTGTTAAAAGAATGAAGGAAATTACAGAAAAATTAGGTTTAAGGGAAAGCACATGTTGAAAGACAGAGCACATTAATCAGGCTACAGGAATGGGAGGTATAAAGCTTCTTTTCTACACCACTTTGATTCTTACTAAGGACAAAAAGGATTATGAGTTTTTTTCCTTTTTTTTGCCAGTCCATAGGAAGGAAGCAATATACCACGGCAAGGTTGTGAGCCTTGCTCCTGGTGCAGTCCTGGAGGATGAAGCGTTTTTAATTCATCACAAAGGCTTCCTTTTTTTTTTTTTTTTTTTTTGAACAAAGAGAGGAAAGCTCCTCATGACTTTGCAGACGACAGAATCCTGGTTTTGAAGCCCACACTTGAAGTCTCATTGTTGGGTCAGTGCGAGACCCCATCATGGAGCAGAGGTCCCTGGCTTTCTCCTGCCCTCCTACTGGATGAGGCATTGGGGACGGGGAGCTTGTGGCCAGCGCTGCTCGATAAAACAATGTGGCTCATTCAAAGCCACTGAACTTATTGAGGAAGGATGGAAAAAAAAGACAAAAAAAAAAAAAAGACGTGAAAGTCATGTTTATCCTTGGCTGGGTGCAGGGTTTGATATTTCAGGGTGTTTTCACCACATCTTCTGTGCTACCTCTCCAGCCCCTTTGGGCACCACATTTGATGCCTGATGTTGGGCTTGGCTCTGCACCTTTCTGCTGTTGGCTGGTCCAAGCTGAACACTTTCTCTCAGAGTTATTTGTCGGTGAGAGAAAATAATTTTCAAGTCCTCTGGAGAACACCAAAGGTGTATGCTTAAATAAAAGTTCATCCTGGGGTTCTGGGCAGAAATGAGGCTAATTATGGAAGTGTTCATCCCATCACAAATCCTCCTGAGATCCTTGGTGGTCGTCAGTGGGCACTTGCTGGAACCCCTGGTTTCTGTCCATGTTATTTAGTTAGAAAAACAAGAAGAGAGGTAATGACCTTAGCCATAGCATTTTCCAGGTTATATGCGTACTCTGGTGAATGCCTCATTTTGTTCATACCTCCCCAGCTGCATGTTCCCTAAGAGACCATTTTGCCATCCTGGGCACACGCCGTGAAGGAGGCTTTCGCCCGTCGCGCCGCTCGGAAGCGGGTTGTGAATTTCGGCAGTCGGTGGCGTGTCTGCGAGCGTGCGTGCAGCCTGGTGCCTGTCAGGCATCTAGTTAGCACAGCAGCCGCAAGAAAACTACTCCGAGAAGTACAACCAGGGGGTTGGAAATCACTGCAAGCCCCCCCACACATGTTTTTGAACACGGCTCTTCTACGTGGCTGGTGGGGGGGTGAGGAGAAGGAGGGAACAGAGAGGGGAGCAAAACCTCCTAAAAGTGGGGGTTGCTTTCTGCTGCAGCCCTGGGGAAAGCCTGGCTGTCACCCGAGCCTGCAGCAGCCACACGGGACAGGGGCCAGCATGGTTGGGCAGGACAGAGGACGGTGGCATCTTCATGGCGCCGCGGCTCTGCCCATGAGCAGGGAGAGGGAGGGAGTCACAGACCCATGGAGCAGGAGGTCCCTTCGCCGCCCCTTTTCCCAGCCCTTTGGGGAGGGACGGGGACACTGTGGCAGCGGTGCTGGGTGGTGTGTCCTGTGGTGCCACTGGGCTTTGCCATGCCACGGCTGCGTGGCACGTTTCTCTGGCCATGTGCTGCTCCTGGGTGAAAGCTCCCTGTCCTGGCTGCGTGGCGCGTTTCTCTGGCCACGTGCTGCTCCTGGGTGAAAGCTCCCTGTCCCCAGACAGCCCCAACGCCGGGTCCTGACCTATGCACTCGTCAAAGAGAGGGCCATGGTGGCCTTTGTCTTTTTGATTTGTTTTTGGGGGCATTCTCAAATATTTTGGAAGCTCTTGCCTGATGATGGTCTCAGAGTGACATTGGGCTCCAGCCGTCCATCCTCCTGGGGCCTCAGCTTAGGCACATTTGCAAGGCAACCAATGCCACAAAAACATCCAAGTGCTATCTATTTTTTCTTTCTCCTTTGTTGCTTAATAGATGACTCAACTTTCTTTTGTGACTGGATAGCTTTAATTTATAGTTTTTAGGCGAGTGATCGTTCCTCTCATTATTTTGGGTTAAATATTCTTATTTGTTGATTATTTAATAGTTTGTTTGGATAAAGATGGAAAGAAAAAAAAAAAAAACAGCTTGGTGCCATAGACCGAGTCCAAAATAAATTAACTGCTCTGCTGCACATATTGGAGCAGGGAGTTTGCGGAGAATGCAGTCCCGCTAATGGACTGGCAAACTGATAAAGGCTTTAAAGATTCCATATAACCCCACACTGCCTCGTTTTATTAATTAACTCTCTTTGCTTTGTAGTGAGGTTGTCCCAGCTATGGAATAACTGAGTGAAAGGGCTGGCCAATATACATTAAACATCATTCTGCACTTAGCCTTGTGGAGGATTAGGGCTTGTGGGGGTTTTGAGGTGGGTTTTTTTTCCACCCCCCCCCCCCCCCCCTTCCCCGACAGTGTTTTTTCTCTGTGTTGCCCAGGGTTGGAGGGAAAAGGAGGTGAGGGATTGTACCCATGGCCCTTCGGTGCCATCCCACAAATGGTGGCTGAAGGGCACTGGGACACGAGATCTCCCACGCCCGGGGGTCGGCGTGTAACCCACCGGCAGAGGGAACAGAGGAGCTGGGGTGCCAGTGACACGGGGACGGCTATTGTTGCAAGGGAGGGGAAGGAGCCACAAAAAAACCAAGGCACCGCTCTCAGCAGCGGTAAATGATCGTTCGCTGACGACGATTGACTTCTCAGTTCTGCGTCCTGGAGAACAGGCGATGTTTTGTTGGACTGCTTTATTTAATCACTGTTTAGCTTGAGAAAAAAAAGACATTCAATATTTCCACAAAAGAAAGGTCATTGTGATTTAAGTTTTTAAATGATTCACTAAATATTAAAGCTAATGTTTCGGTTTGCTGCATTAATTTTCTAATATTCCCTCTGTATGTTTTCTTTCATAAGACATACAGATTATTGTAAAGCCTGTCAACTAAAAAGGGGCAATAGTAGAGACAAAAATTATTTATTTATCTATTTATTTAAATCTCTGCGATTCGTGGGACGAAGTTCAGCAATGCATCACCCCATCCACTCTCTGTCTGGACCGATGCAGGGTTTTTTTTATGGTGGTCTTTTTTTTTTCCTAAAACATTACTTCTTGGCAAACTAGATATGCAAATGCCAGAATACACTAAAACCACATTTAATTGGACCCACTTGCCAACTTCTTGAACACAGCTTGGATTATTTCACTGGAGGCTGCTTCTGTTAAAAGATGGGGGAGGAGGAAGTGGCATATTGACAAGGCTTCAGATAATTTTTTTCCACTAGAAGTACAATGATGCTGTGAGCCAAGTTTGGAAGTATTTTACTATGTTTAATAATTATTATTATTAAAGGATATTGTAAACATATGCATTTAAGTGGAATGTAATGGGAATACAATCATGTCACTAATTTAGCTTTGGATTAATTTTCAAGTCTTTTTTTTTTTTTTTTTTTGAGGGTTAACCGATTCCCGCAGTAGCTGGAACCTGCGCGGTGCTGTGAAATGCTGGTTTAGAGAAAGGACGCGTATCCTTTTCCCTAGCTAAATGAGCTGATATTCATTCTTTTAGAAGATCTGTGAAATTTTCATCTCTGACTAGCAATCAATTAAATATAAACCGTATAATAGGATTAAAATTGTAAGGTTTACGGCATTCCCAGAAATTTCAAGTGTATGTATAGATGTATACATTATACTTCAGTATTTCAAAGAGAAATAGGAAACCCCAAGCAATTATTGCCCTAATAACCCTGATGCTGTGAAAAGCTAATAGAAGGGGGTTGCAATCTCTTTCCAGAGCCCCTTTTGCACGCTGACGGCCACCTGCAAATGCGGGAGAGCTGCAGGTCCCCAAGAGCCGTGTTGCTGATGCTGGTGGGAGCCAGGAGCCTGGATAAGGGCAGGAGACACCAGCACTGTCGGAGGGCTCGGCACAAACTATGCCTTCGTGGCTTATTGCCCCGAGGTGACAGAGGTGGCCCTGGGGTGCTGCGGCCACCCTGCTACCTGCAATCCGACGGGTGCCCTTTTGGCCCCGGGGACTAATTACGCCTAAGGCACCCGGGCAAGAGAGATCCTTTGTTTGCACCATTATCCCGAGGGAAGGAGAGCCTCTGGCTCAGGCAGGCTGT
>NW_010126497.1:0-5293 GCF_000699245.1 Pterocles gutturalis
TATCACTCATTTGTATATTTGTTTATATTGCTATAATAATAATAATAATAATAATAATTATCTTCAATATTATTGTAGTTTAGTTATTGAACTGTTCTTATCTCAACCCAGGAGTCTCTTTTCCCTTTACCCCTTTAACGCTCAACCCTCTCCCCAAGAGGGTGAGTGAGCAGCTGCGTGGTGTTTGGCTCACGGCCAGGATCAAAACTATGACAAAGGGAAAACAGGAAGAAACTACCAATCGGCGATATTTTGTTGAAGGATTCCAAGCTCTACAGCAGGATGTCTCCATAGCCAGTGGTTTTTGTTCAAGAGCTCTTTCTTGCACTGAGTGGATTCTTATTTTAGTTAAACAGAAAACAAGCAATTTCCAGAAAGCCTGGAGAGCAATTCAGCTCACCACGGTGGTGAAGTTCACCTATTGCACAATGTTGATCGTAGTTTACATGTTGGCGTCTCTTACCATTTGCTTTTCCTTCCAGACTGTGGAGCTTATCAAGTCCTAAAGCAAGGAGGAGGGCACTGTGCATGCAGGCTGCTTCTTCATGCTGGGAATAATTCCTTACTGGGGTGCCCCAGGGATGCCCTTGCAGAAGAAGGATGTTTTTGAAGGAAGCAGTTCCCTACGAGTGCAGCATGTATTCATCAGGGTTATGGCAAAGGGCTGCAGCTTACCTTGCTTCAATATTTCTTTTACAAAAAAAAAAAAAAAAGGAAAGAAAAGGTAAAAAAAAAGAATAAAAAGGGAAAAAGATAATTAAAAAAAAGAATAATGATGTTCAAACTCTAATGGGCAAGGCAGCACTTCAGTGGGAAGCAGGAGCTGAAGTCATGTGCAGCTGACATGTGGAGCATAACCCAACAAGCTCCAAAGCCAGACTGTAGGTGTCTGTATTATTCCCTTGGTGATTCTCGTTAGGTGTTTTTGTTAAAAAGAAAGCCCCCAAAATGTCCTGCTTGATGTCAGGCATCCCCCCTGTTTCTAGCATCCTCTCACAGGCACAGGTTCCTGCAAGGAATTTACTGTTGTTATTAGGAAAAGCTATTGAAATTCCAAGGGGAAGGGAAAAGGATTGGCTGGAGACCATGTCGGGGTGGATCTCGAGACTCTGGGAAGGAGTCTTTCCTTGTCTGAGGCCACCCTACTGTCTTCTCCCATCTCATCCTTCTTTATTTCTGGTCTGCTCTGGTCTGGGCTCTCTCGTTCCTCTTCCAGCAGCTCTGCAGCCTCCTCTTCCTCCAAAATCAGCCACACACAGGGTGGTGTCACAGAACGGTCGTTTCCCACCGTTGGAAACCCAACACACGCAGAGACACGGTCACCACAAGCCCATGGAGACATCAGCTCTGGGGTGGGTGGCTGCTCCCCAAAACGCTCCTGATCTCCAGCAACAGCCAGTGAGTCCCGGCGCTGGGGGACCATCCCCAGCTTCTTTTGGGTCGAAAAAACCCAAACATCAACAAAAACCTGAACCCGGCCAAGCCCAGAGGTGCCACTGGAGAGGCAGAGTAGCTGGTGGAGTTCAGCAGAATCTGCTCAGGTAACAGTGAGGTTAGTTGCTCCCCGGGGGGAGGTGGGTTTGCTTACTTACTATTAGTTTCATCCTAGAAAAACATTTACTGGAATTTTTAGTGAATTATGCTCAGATGTGCCTGTGGTCAGTCCCACGTCTCACTGCGTTGGTGTTACCGCGGCATAAAGGAAAACAAGGTTTGCAGGGCTTCCTTTGGTCAATAAAAAAAGCCATAAATGAAATATATGGAGCAAAACTGATAAGTGCGGAGGAGCGACGGCTTTGTTCAGTGACCCGGCTTCCATTTTTCCTCCTCCCTCTTTACATTTTTTTTTTTTTTTGCATGAGCGAGGGAAAGGCTAACACCCCTCTTCATGGCTGGTGAAGCCCGCGGTGTTGGATGGAAGCGCTGAAGATTTAGCATCCCCCCTATTCTGATGTCCCCGCGGCTGTTTGAAATCAGGACGGGCTGCTCCCAAGCCGGAGGAATTTCACAGGTGTGAGGGAGCAGGTCATGGAGTTTCCATCCCGGCTGGTGGGTGGTTAGCCATGGCTTTAAGCAACCGGCGAGATGGATTTATAGCCTGCCGACCACCGCGGGGCCCCAACCCAGATGAAGTTTCTCGAAGCGAGTGTGAAACAGATAAATAAATAAATAAAAAAAAGAAACATGTGACGCTGGATCAGTCTGGTCACAAGCACCCACCGCAAATTTGGTGTGGAAATAAAGCACTTTTCATTTTTCCAGCGGCGAGAGCAATTAGCTATTAGAACATCACGCCCTGAGGACCGTGGTCGTACCCTGTGCTCGGTCCAATTGGAAGCTTTCCTGGCAGATATGCCTTGCCAGAGCGCGAGGTCTCAGCCTATCGGCTGCCGTGGAAAGGTTAATCCCACGGTCTGTCAGCTGTAAAACTTGTGGTGGGAGATGATTCCAGGTGCTCAGCATGGGGAGAAATACTCCAAGGTCCTGCATACCTGGTGGACTGAATTTAACTCCTAAATTGCCACAAAATTCAAAAAAGTTCGAGAATTGGGATCTATAGATATTTTTTTCCTTTTTTTTTTTTTTTTTTTTCCCCCTAATGAAGCTGATGTCAGTTCTGGACATAAATCCCAAAGACAGAAGGTCTGGCTCAGACAGAGACAGTTTGTTTGTTGGCCTGTAGATCAGTGCTGTCAGTGTGCAGCGTTAAGTGATGCATCGCTGTCTGGATGCAGAGACCATCATGTCTGGGGACCTCGCTGTGACTTTACCCTGGTTTGACCCTGTTTTAAGACCTGAAACCAGGTCTGAAAACCGCTGAGATAATTCACTTCAGTGTGCAAAGTCCCCACTTCCACGTGCTGGGCTTTGGGGTTGGGTGGCACCTCTGGATGCTCATGTCCCAAAGCTCCATACCTGTGATGAAGAGGAAGAGCATCCTTTGCGAGCTGCCCGGAGAAACAGATGTGAACATCAGAACCCAGAGCAGCTCTTTCGCTCTCTGCTACTGCCTTCCTGAGTGCTTTTGGTTGAATCTCTTAACTTTTTCCGTGCTCTCACAAAAGGTGAATCACAGCAGGCTTCGAGGAGGAGGGATGAATTGGGGTTCAGCAAATCCAGACTGGCTTTTTTCCTTTTTTCCTTTTTTTTTTTTGTCTTGCCACTGGCATCCCCTGCTAGAAGCCTCCTCCTGCTCCTGTTTTCTGTATTTTGTGTGCTGGCGATTGCACGGACCTGACTTGGTGGATAGGGCACGTGAAGGTGGCTTTGTCCAGAGCCCATTTCCCTGCCCTGGGACAGTGGGGTGGGCTCATGCCAACAGTTTTCTACCTGGTTCTACAGGAAAGAAAGTAACCCATCGTCAAGGCAGGAGCCACGCACCTCTTGCCCTGCACTACGAGCTCTCAGCAGAGATCTGAGCTTTTTATCCCTGGTGTGATTCCATGTGAGGTCTTACAGAGTATTCTTATTGCCCCTGAACATGTACTAATTGCATGTACAATCTCTCCTGTTCAAAATTTACTTGTAAACTTGCTAAAGCTTCTCCTACTATTTTCTTTTTCTATCTTTTCTTTTTCTTTTTCTTTTCCTTTTCTCCTTTCCTTTTCTCCTTTCCCTTTCCCTTTTCCTTTCCCTTTCTATTTACCTTTCTCTTCTTTTCCTTTTCTTCTTTTTTCTTTTTTCTTTTTTCTTTTTTCTTTTTTCTTTTTTCCTTTTTCCTTTTTCCTTTTTCCTTTTTCTTTTCCTTTTATATTATTTTTTCCTTTTTTATTTTCCTTTTTCTTCTCTCTCTGTTCTCTTTTTCTTTTCTCTTTCTATTTCTTCCTTTTTCTCTCTCTTCTGTTAATTCACTTTTTTTTTTCATTTTCTCCCTCTCCCTATCTCTCTCCCCCTCTACCTCTTTCTTTCTTTCTACACACCCATATTTTCCATATTTGAGATCTTATTCCACTGCCTGTCGCATACTGAATTCTGGCACATTTTATGACATCTTTGGGGGTGGTTTTCCGTGGTTAAAGGAAATAAAAGGAACATCAAAGCCCCTGTGTAACATATCACCCACCTCTGTGGTGAGTTTCTGTTTGCATTCCCTGCAACAAATTGGGCTTTCCAGCGAGAGGAAGGTCTGGGAGGGAAGGGGTAGGAGGAAAGGGGTGCATAAAACGGGAGAGGCACAGATGTGTCTGAAAAAAAAAATATATCCCTGGAAGTCTAGAGATGCGTGGCTGGAATGTAAAGTCCATTTCCCCAGGAAGGATGTTGAGATGGCTGGATGCTGCCAAGAAAGGAGCTTCAGAAGCTGGAGGGAGCTTTGGGTCTCTCGCTGCTGCTGTTTTCCGCTGCCTTTGGTCGTGGGTTTGGCAGCTCCGCCAGATCCGTGTTCTCCCCTTGGCCAGGGAACAGCGAGCACCCGTTCAGGTCTCCCAGCACAGCCCCCTTCCCGTGTAGCTTTGGGGAGATGACTTCAAGCCATGGGGAGGTTCATGCGCCATGGACCAGCCAAGCACCGCTCCTTCTGCCAGGGTTGAAAATGAGGGGAATAACCAGCGCAGACCAGGAGAAGACACGGAGGCACGGAGTCAGGATACAGTGTGGGGACTGGGGATGGGGATGGGGGCATCTGGCAGCCCAGACCTGAGCTATTTGCTTGTTTTTCTGCAAAAAAAGAGACCATGAGGTCCATCTCTGTGCAGGGACTGGCTGGTCAGAGTGTGGAGGGTAAAACTAAAAATATCCTTGGTCTTCTGGTTCCACCCAGTTGTTGCTTTCTTAGACGAAGATGTGGGTCTTGTATGCAACCACGTTCGCAGCCTGGCACCAGCCCTGGTGGGTTTGCCTCTCCATGTCCTTCCCAGGCCAAGCTTCATTACAACACGGCTCCTGAACTGGATTTTCCTTCCCTTCCCCTAGGAATATAGGACCTTAGCCTATAGTCAAATCAATGTGTTCACACCCCCATCTACTCAGCAAATCAGTCAGCAAATGCAAAGTGAACCTAAGCCACAGCCTAAGAGTCATTTCCTTAGAAAACCAGGTTAAAAAATATCTCTATATAATTATTAAATAACTCATTAAATAGTTATTAAATATTATTTAAGGTTATGTAAGATTTCTTCCTCTTGCAATTGCAGTGGCATCCACCCCAGAACTGTTTGCTCCATTCCAATGACATTAATCTAATTATTCTGTTCCTGTCTTTTAAAATCGTGGTGCCATCTATGGCCATAATTAATACATGCAACTTGTTCACATCCAGCATGTTTTCTCACTGCTCAAGTGAAGCAGGAATTAT
>NW_010126497.1:5368-48288 GCF_000699245.1 Pterocles gutturalis
ACGAAAAACAGTATTTAAAAAAAAAAAAAGGGGGGAAAGAAAAAGATGAAACAAACAAACAAAAAAAAATCATGTGGGAACTTTCAAATCCTCCCTTGCCGGATCGGTTTTGTGAGCGAAAGATGAATTATCCCTGGATGGAGCCGTGCCCCTTCGCATCTGTAAGACATCCGTAACAGCAGCTGCTATATTGCAGCACACCTTTGATCCCGCTCGCCTCGCAGGCCCCTTTCCCCGCAATTTCACCAGGGTGTGTTTTGCCCAGCGCCGCTCCGCAGCCACCTCTGGCTATGGCAGCGGCGGCGTCTAGCAAAGCAGTGCAACGATTCCCGGGGAAGGGAAACCTGCGGGCAGGAGGGAAGGACCTGCACCCTTCTGATGGATGGAGACCTGCAGGGAAGAGTTCAGCTCTGCACCGAGGGGACGGATGGGTGCAGAGCTCGAGGATGGATGCCTGCCTGGCTTGGCGTCAGGGGAACAGCATCCCATTTCGGTTTGGTTAAGGAGGGTGGTGACGTGCTCTTTCCATCCCCATGGCATCTTCTGGCCACTTCTTTTGCAAGGTCCAGGTAATTGGAGTTCAGATCTTTTTCTTGTCCCTCCAGCATGTAAAAAATTAGGACAACTGCTCGTTCAGAGGGCAAGCAGCACCGCAAGCTGCAGATTGCCCTTGGTGGAGGTTTCATGGCTAATGAAGCAACTCTGCAACCTGCCCCAGCCCAAAGCTCCTCTCCAGAGGTTTTCACCCACTTTACCCAGCAGGGATGGAGTCCAGCTCCAGTTAGAAACAGGACTGGGGTGACAGCAATGCAGGGTGCTGGTTTGGTGTGCAGACACTGGGATATTTCTTCACTTGGGCTCACATCCCCAGTGGACCCGACGACAATTAACTGGATGGTTTCAAAGCACAGGTTTGGTCGCCCTCTCTGAGGTGGGTGACCGCTGCCCTGCTCTCCTGGGGAAGGTTTCCCAGGGTTTTGGTGTCTCTTGGGGTGGCCATGGGTGGGGAGGATATTCTAGTTGTGGGCTGGGGGGATGAGGAATTGGGTTTTATTGACTCTGAAAAAGAGGTCAGGGTGAGCCCTGTCCTCCCCTCTGGAGCAGACATGTACGTGGCAGCAAAGGTGCCTTTACTGGAGAAGAAAATTAAAACAAAACAAAACAAAAAAAAAAAAGAAAAAAGAGGAGAAAAAGCAAGAGGCAGAGGGATTCCTGGTTGCACCAGAGGGAGCTCTTCCATTGCAGATGAGGCAGAAATCAGGCTCAGGCTCGAGCTGGAGGCTAAACCTTAGTGGCGTCGCAGACCAGGTCTCACCTTCCATCTCTTTCCAGTTTGCTTTAACTGGGACAGGCAGATCCCCCCTGCCCCGTCCAGGGCTGTCACTATTAACCAACACTTTGACAAGAGCTGGACAGACCAGCCTGGCACCGAACTCCTGAAGATGAGACAGCTCCTGAAATAAAGTTATCCCCACCCCCAGTTTGTACCCTGGCTGGAAAATCCCTCCACCTCAGCCTGTTCGAGCATCTCCTCTCCATTTTCCCTCTCAAGACTGTTTCCACCCCAGTAGGACGTTCTCGGTTTGCTTGCCAGGCTGGATGGAACACTGGAAAAAGGCTCGGAGGCTGATAGGAGAGAAGACCCCCTCCAGTTAATCCTGGAAAATATCTTCCCAGGGTGACAAAAGGAGCCAAGAGGACTCTGATGCAGAATTTCCCATCCCCTGCTGAGATCTGGATGCTTGGCCATGCCTTGGAGATCCCACATCAGGGCAGAGGACAGCCAGCCCACGGGTGCTGGACAGGAGGTTTGAGCATGACCCTGTTGAATACAGAGCCCATTGTCCCCTCAGGGCTCCTCCAGGGGTTCCCTTTCCATGCCCCATTGCACAGACATCCAGACACTTTGACTCTGCAGATGAGACTGGTTTGCCTCCAGGGAGCTGAAGTGAAGGCAGATCTGAAAAAGAAAGGAGAGAAGAAGCCTGTACTCTACTTTGAGACTTGGAAAAAGTGGGCTGGAGTCAATTTTCCCACGTGCCCAAGCACTGGGGACCATTTCATGGACTTTTCTAAGTGTTTTTTCAAGAGCATCCTTGGGAGGGGAGGATGGAGGGGTTCCTGACCGGTCCCTCTCGTCTGCACTGCAGCGTGCCAGCCACCTCCTGACAGTCTCAGTGTACATTTAAGATGTGCCCAGCCCCCAGACAGCTTTGTTAAAGCATGTGTGGACCCATTGCTCCCATGAGAGGAGCCTCTTTTTCCTCTGTGGTGTTCAGCTGCCTTCACCTTGAGACCGTCCCAGGATCTGAGGCTTTGGCTAGTGGGAGGTGTCCCTGCCCATGGCAGGGGGTGGCACTGGATGGTCTAGAAGGTCCCTTCCAACCCAACCCATCCTGGGATTCTATGATCCTCTGATCTGATCTCCAGCCCTTGACTCACCTCTGTGCCTGAAAGCACAAACTACCCTTGTTTTAACACCCTTCTTCTCCTGTTCCCTCTCCCAGTGTCCTTTCCCAGCATCTCCAAGTGTTTTTTCTCTTCCAAACCCTACTCCTCACCTACCTCACCCCTCCTCAGACCCAGCTGCCCTCCCTTGACCAGTTCATCCTTGGCAGCCACAGTGGGAACGCTGGGAGCAGATGGTCTTTCCTGACCTTGGGAACCATGTTGGCTGACAGCAGAAGCCCTGCGTGGTGTGATGGTCATTCTTTGGAGCATTCTTCTTCTGGGACATCAGCTTTCAGCAAAGGGAGATTCGTTGCTTGACCATCCTGAATTACTTTTAAACTAGGAGAGCAGAAAGTATCTATGGATGGCGTGAACCTGTCTTTGAGTCCTTTCCCTCCAGATGGAATTTCTTGAGGAAACTGCTGTAAGATCTTCCTTTCCCTGGTATGTAAGCTTATTTTTAGAGTTTATAATATTCAGAAATGGCAGAACTACTTTTGCTGGAACTTGACTAGAAAAGTGCTGCTTTGGGTAGGCACGATGGGAAAAAGGTCAGAGCAGATAGCTGAAAAATGATGGGTTCAAAAGCTATTGAAACAGGGATTTAAAAAGAGATGTGCCAGACTCATTGAGATGGTAGTCCAATGTTTATAGCTCCGTTATAGCTCACCTCATCTGCTGTTTCACTGCCTTTCCACTGTCTACCTGCTCTTCGGTGGCATCATCTTCCCTCCAACCATTGCTGAATGTCATCGTAGCTTGAGTCCTATGTGCTGCTGCACTTCACAGGTTTTTCACAGTGGGTCAGACTTTGTGCCTGGTGCCACGATACAAACCTCTCCTCACCCAACCTGCCCCTGGAGGACCCTCTGTGCCTGCTGTGGGGTCTCCATCCTTGCTCTCCGCACTCTGGCTATGTCAATGAAGGGGTTTGTTGGCCATGGAATTAGACCAGTCTGTGAAACGATGTAGTTTGAACACAACCCTGCTAAAAGAAAGCAGATTTCTACTTTTTTTTTTTTTTTTTTTTTTTTTTTAGTGAAATAATTCAGTTAGCCAGTTTGGAATGAGGATGGGTTCAAATATGTACAGCAGGCTGAAGGTACTACTTGAAAATCCTGGTTGAATGTGGCCACCTCTCTTCACTGGCTATGGGAAGAAAGACTCCAAGAGTGATTTGTCCTTTTCCAAAGAATCTGCTCTTCACATGCTGCTGTTGGATCTGCCATCTCATAGCCCCGGTGCAGACAGGCAGAGGATTTGTGCCTGTTTACCATCCTCCTGCAGAGACAGGGTTGGTTGGGTGGATCTGGGGCTTCATGACCCCCTGTGTCAGCAGGTGGAGATGCTGAAGATGTAGACTTTGTCTTCTGGAGATCTACTCATTCTGTTGGGAGGATCTCTACACATCCCTGTCTGACCACAACCAAGGAGGGAGGAGAGTGAGGTGTTTTGGGGATTGTTGGTGGCTCTGACACCAATAAAATGTTATCCATGGGGAAACATGCATTGAGTAGAAAACTCATAACCAGTTTGGTCTCCCCTTAAGACAAGTCACTTTGTTCGTAACTTTGACGCCTAAAGGTAGACATCAGGGAATGGTCCACCTCCGGTCTATTTTGGAGCTTAGAGGAACCAAGATAATTTATGAGATCTCTCCTCATCCCACCCCTATTAATTTGGAGTCACTCACCTTGTGGGATGCAGCAGGCTTCCTGCTCCTGCTGGCAATGGGATGGTGGAGCTGTGTGGCTTTGATATCGTTGATAAATTGCATCGTGGTCCCTGGCTGAACGCTGCCATAAAAGAACAAAGAAATGCCCAATTTGCCACATCAATACAAGGACACAGTCCCCCCTTCTGCGAAGAGCTCGCAGCTCCCTGCCAACAGGAGCAGAAGCCTTGCTGGCCAGTGTGTGCATGCTCCGTGGGACTGGGAGCTCTGAACCCCAGACATATGTTTTAAATAGTCTAATAGATGTGGTAATCCTTTTGGTTTCCAAATAATGTTATGGTCGAGTCGATTTATGGTAACGCTATCTTAAGCAATGAAGGCAATAAAAAGAGTTTTAAATGTGAAGAATTTTTTTCTTCTTGCTTCTTTTAAAATAAGTTTTTTTTTTTTTCTTTTTTTTAAACAGCCTTTTCTTTGTGTTCTGTTTAAAGCCATCAAGAGTGGAGATCCTGCCAAAGCTTCTTGGTGCTTGGGAAGCAGACACACACCTTGCTGGTAAATGGGCCTTCCTGGAGCTGAGAGGTGTCCCTGTCCCCATCGTGACGCACCATCCTGGTGACTTAATCTTTGCTGGAGTTCCAGATCAATCCTTCTGTCCTTATTTATTTCCTTTTATCTTGGGACAGAGTGGGAGACTTTTGTCCTGTACAGTCACCTCCTCTGTCTTGAACAGCTGGGTGGCTTGCTGCCTGTTGTCATCTCCCCCCTCCTCAAGCTTTTCTCTCTGGACACCAAGAAGGTCTCAGGATGGATTTGTGTCCTGACCTCTACGGTCCCCTCCTGTCACCAGACCAGAGATTGGCTCAGCTGTGGTGGAGAGCCTCTCGAGGAGACAACTGGGCTCACCTTGGTCTGTCTGAATGCCCGGACACCCCCAGCCCCAGGTTTCCTCCCAGCCTGAGGGGTTCTGGCATGTTGGAATCCAGTCCTGGAGGTGGGACCTCACCCCAGGCTCTGACTGCAAGGGACAAGCAGATTGTTCTGCATTGCTCCTCTTCTTTCCCTGGCAGCTTGGGATGCAAATTCAACTCCACCCAGAGGGTCTGGAGGGGTGGTCATTCCAGCTATACCCAAGGCTTCAGCTTCTCTGGCTGCGTGGCTTTGGAAGAGCTTTGAAGAAGAGACCTGACGTCTCCGTAGCTGTGCACCAGATGTTGGACGCAGCAGCAGCACGAAGGGACCAGAAGGAAACTCTCACGCTGCCGTGAGCAGGGAAGGCTCTCCACGCCGTTCCCCAACTCAGAGGAGGACAATGATCTCATTTTTTTTGGGTCGGGTCCCACCTATTTTGTTTTGTCTACAACTTCAGAGAAGAAATAAGAAAAATTGGATGCCAGAAACACCCAGCGTGGGGAAGGATCTGTCCCAATGCACCGGGGACAGTGACTCCAGGTTTGCACCATGAGACCCACCTCAACTACAAAGACACTGCAGCAATTTTCAGTCCAATCTACTGATACATGAGCCTTCTAGACCACTTAGAAAAAGTAGCTCTTTAAACAAAAGCCCTTTTAGTCTTCGTTATGGAGTCAAAGGCTGCTTTCACGTAAGGCTAGGGTAGGTCAGGTTTCATTCGCTTGGAGATAAATGGCTTTGTCAGCAAACATCTTTTGTGGATTTTTTTTTTTTAAATTTGAATTATTGGATTTCCTGGGAATTCTCAGCGAGTAAAAAGGTAAAGAAGTGAAGTTATATACAAGAAAGCTGAATATCCAGCTTTTGGTTTTCAGTGAAGATTATTACCAAAATTAGAGATCGCTAACCTTAACAGGACTTAAAGAAAATTCTCTTTATTTGAGAACAATAATAAAAAGTTTGGTCTTATAATAAAAAATTGCCATTTTTTTTTTCACAGATCCGCTCTGAAATAATTCATATTAATACATGTGAAATGGAATTTAGCTCAAGATTTTAACAGAAAAAAAATTGGGATGCACAAAGAGATCTCAGACTGGACCTGGGGTGGAAGTGGGAAAGGTAAATAACAGTATAGCCTCATGCCACATCCATAAATAAGATGAGAATTTAGAAAACAACCATGAAATATTCATCATAAGGCTCCCCATCTTCTCTACTTAGACAAGACACCAGCTTGAATTTTTACCATACAACATTTATAGCTTTTGGCTTGCAATCTATGGGTGGCTAAACCAACACTGCCTCCTTTTCAGAGATCTTTGCTACAGGGAAGGATGAGCTTTGGGCATGATGAACTGGTCTCCATGTCTTCCTGAAGGCTGCAGAAGTCCTCTGACAAAAGAAGTTGTAAGGCGTGTTCCAGCTCACGTGCAAATATGTTGACTGCGAGGGTTAAACATCACTTTATGGCACTTTTATAGATGATAAGAGGTGTTTGAAGAAAATGTGTGACCTGACCATGAAAAACATACTCCCAGTAGCAGCTGAAGCAGAGCAAAGCTTGTCCGAGTCTGCTGGAGCACATCTCACACGAGGATGCTCTCCAGGAGAGATGGCTCCGGGTTTCCACTGCTCCCAGACTGCCTGCCCAGCAGAGTCATTCTGGGAAAAGTTCACCAGATGGCGGGAAAGGGTTCCTTCTCCCAGGCTGCAGGAAAAAGCTGCTCATGGCATCTCAGCCTTGTCTTCAGACCCAACCATCAGCAGCTCCTCAAGGACCCTACAGGAAAGTTGTCTCCAGAAGGTAAAAGAACGGACATGCAGGACCCCACCTGCTTTTCTGTTCCTCTCTCCCATGCATGGCTTTCAGCTCTATTTTTTTTATTATACCAGAAGCATCTGCAGTGCAAAGAACAGGGAGTTCCTCAGAGCTGGAAGAAAAAAAAAAAAAGCCAAAAAACCCCAACCCCTTAGCTGAACGTGGTCAGCAAGCTTCTTTGTCTGTGAGCTTTGCCACCTCCAGCTGTGTTCTCAGCAGCTCCTACCGAGATTTGGCCTCTTTGCCGCTTCTTGGGCAGCCGACCTCTGTGGAGAACCTGTGATGCTGCAGGAACAGAGGAACTGGCCTGGAAGGGGCGATGCTCTTCCCCCAAGTCAGCATGAAACAAAAAGTTGCTAGTGAAAGGAATGAGGGGTGCGTGCCATATTTCCAATGAGACGTGAAACCAAAGCCCTGACCCCCTTCCCCGCTCCCGTGGAGCTCTGTGCCAGAGACTGTGGGTGAGCCTGGTCTACTTCCCAAATGAAAATAGGCATTTATTCTCCAAGCACCAAATTCCCCTTGCAGATGCAACTGGATCTAGGATTTCTTTTCACCATCTCAGCTGCCGCTAAGCAGAGGGCATCTCCTGGTGCAATAATCACACGATTCCCAAGGTGTGTTGGAGGAAGGGTGATCTCTCTGTCTAACAGTCCTTGAAATATTTTTCCTTTTTCATTTCCAAGATTCAACCTCTCCTGTGGATGCACAGTGCCCAACACCGCTTGAGCACACCTTCTGCATTTCCTTCCTGGGGATTCATAATTTTCCCGGGATTTTTTCCCCGTGCACGTGCTGGAGCTGGCAGAGATGTCTGCACCACACACCGTGGCTCATGGTGTGAGCTCGCTGGGATGGGTGATACCTTGGCCAAGGTATGAAAGTCAGGCAGCAAGGAGATAACAAGGGAATATCTTCAGCAGACCACATTTTTCCCTTATTTCACATCAGGTGTCTAGCTGGACGGTGAAGCAATGCTGAACTTGGTGTGAGGTTCCAATTTCTCTGTTCCTGATGAAGCTCAGGCTGGCTGCACAACCAATACCCACCCCAGAAGCGAGAGGCTTCTCCAAGAAAATACTCAGTTCCAGTCTATCCCACCTGGAAACTCGAGCAGCTGCCGAGAATAAAATAAAACGATACTACAGTGTGATAGGAGGCTGGAAATCAGGGGCACTGGCCAAGTCTGAGGAAAACTTGCCTGATGAAGGAGTAAAACCAGCGCAGATTCCAGCGGGCTCTATCCAAGAGGCAAGCTGTTAAACAGACTGTCTGAGGACAGTATCAGCTGGAAAGGGATCCCAGGCTGGATGCTGGACAGTGGTCAGTCCGTAGGTGGGCTGTGGCTCAGTCCTTCATTGCTAATTGGCTGGATAATCATCTTTCCCCAGCTCCTTGCTGCTCCGTCTTGCTTGGCTGGGAAGTGGTACCTGTGAGGTCCAGGGGAGGGGGTGAGGATGGGTAGGAGGGCAGGGGGGTCACGGGGAGGTGGTGCTCACATCACCCCCACTGAATGGGGAATGAGAGAGGGGCTGGTCTCCAGGCTCCACACCAAGCAGAGCCTGGCTGCTACCGTGCCCACAGGAAGGTGTTGAGGGTCTTGTCCCAGCCTCAACCAGTTGTGGCCAGCACAGAACCGTTCTTATCAGAAATGGGTATTCTGGAGGGGGTGTTTCTCTCCATTCCCATCCACCTCCATCCCCAGGTGGAAAAGGAGATCCCTTTTCCTCCATGACCACGTTGACGGCAGCTCTCCTGGTATGCCATCGTGGCCAGATGCTTTTCCTGCAAGTCACCTGAGGCTCTTCTCTGGTCTTGGAAATATTTTCAAGGTCTAGATGATGCTGTTGTACTTTCTCCTACCAGTGGCTGACTAGAAATAACGAATCTCATGTCAGGGAAGGATGAATGATGAAACTGAGACTTGTTTGTCTCTCCTCACATGCTCCTGCCCTGGGCTATCACACCAGCTACTCCATTCCGCCTCAGGCTGTTCTGCTCATACTGATTATTCAGCATTACAGGAATCCACTCGTCTGGTTTCGTCCCCTTTTTGGGGAAAGGCAGCCAGGTTAGAGCATTGCACTGCGCTCTAGTTAAACAACTGCCGGCGGATCGCTGTTCCTTGATATAAAACTTTTAATGAAAGATTGTAGTTTTTTGCAGGAAATCTAATAACAACCAGTAGCAGATATTTCAAGACCATCTTCTTTGGATTCATTTCTACCTTGTACCGGTGCCATTTCTGTATTGGAGCAGGCCAGCGTTCGTTATTACGGAAGAAATTAATTTCATTTGTGGATCTGGGAGTCAGAGAAGAACCCAATCTTCCTGCTGGGGGGAATTATAAAATCCTGCCTGGACTGTATGTATTTCTGAACTGTGCCTGACCCCTGGCGTGCTCCCTTCACAGCATGGAAAGGAAAAAGAATTAAAAAGGAGAAACAAAGTTTGACTCCAACAGGGACAATGTTTTTCATTTTCTTTTGTTTTTACGCAGCAGAACCAAAAATAGAGTTCTTATCCATGTAAAACATTTATTGAAAGCTTGAGATTTCTCATCCTTCAGGTCTGGCTCAGAGTGAGAAATCAAGGAGTTGGTTTTTTTTTCTTTTTTTTTTTCTTTTTTTTTGTTTTTTTCCTCCACATCTGTCAAGGAAATTAGATGAGTTGATAAAAAACATATTCATAGGTTTACCTGCCTTCGAAAGCCACCCAGCTGTCCAGACTGCATGTTACTCATTAACACCTAGAATTTCAGCATCTGAAGAAATTTCCAGTCTCTCCTGCTTATCACTTTTTTTTGTTTTTTTTTTTTTTTTTTTTAGACCACAGATTAAATGCTTGGTATTTTTGGGAACAATTCAGGTTATTTATTGGGTTCACAAAGAAACGGGGCGGGGTGAATGGGAACTCGACAGAGGGCAGAGGAATTCCTGGAACTTGGACGAGGCAGGAGGAAAGTCAGCAGATTTATCTCCTTGGAAAGGGCCACGCCGAGGACTTGCAGATGCTGGAGCTGTCCAAATGCCACCTGGTAGCGTTGGAGTCAAACCTCCGGGGAGGTCTCCATGCTGCTCGCAGCCTTGCAGGTGAGGGAGACCGCTGGACAAGGAAAACCTGATGGCTTTCTGCAATCACCATCCCACCATGTCCTCCACCTGATCAAGCACAAGCCACTTGGGAATAGGTCTGGGGACATGCAGGGTCTCCAAGGATCACCAAAGGAACATGTCCTACTCATGAAGTTCCTTCTGGAGTCATCTCCTGATGGAAGTAAGCAGAAATTAAGGATGAAATTCTTTCCTGTGCGGGTGGTGAGGCAGTGGCCCAGGTTGCCCAGAGAAGCTGTGGATGCCCCATCCCTGGAGGGGTTCAAGGCCAGGCTGGATGAGGCTTTGGGCAACCTGGGCTAGTGGGAGGTGTCCCTGCCCATGGCAGGGGGGGGGAAACTGGATGATCTCTAAGGTCCCTTCCAGCCCAAACCATTCTGTGATTCTCTGAAATCTGACTTTCCTCCCTGCCTATCATGGTCTTTTCTAGTTGAAATACTAACTTATAAGATCATAGAACCATAGAATGGTTTGGAGAAGTCACCTGAGACAGCTTGGGAATCTTTCTGCTGGAATACATCTCTTTTTTCCCCATTTCAGCCCTACCACCTCATTTCCCGACTGCCTGTGCGTTCACTGCTCTCACTGAACAATTCCCCTGGCACCATGATCTTTCCACATTCACCATCTCTCCTTAAAGCCCAGCAAAAGCCAGGCACCAAGCTGGACTGGTTTAAATAGGTAACGCTTTCCAGAGGGATCCCTGAGTCTTTAACCTGGGATCTTCTGGGCTGAAGAGGCAGAGCTCTTAACCACAGACAAAATTCCTTTAACTCACGCTGCTGACAGATTTTTATCGTTTTACTTCCATCACCTCCCCACAGGCTGCTTTTCCATGAGAGCTGAGGAAGTCCGTGGGAGGACTTCAAGCACCACAAGAGTCCCCTTCACTCTGCTGTTTAAGCTGTAATTGCTGCCTCTCATTAAGCACAGCCCCATCTCCGCCCAGCTCCTGCTCCTCCATCAAACCCTGCATCCTCTCAGCTGTGATCTCTTCCCCCCTTTCAGCTCATTTGGCCATTGATTCTCTCTCCCACCCTCAAGCTTTTTCCTGGTTCTCCTGTCTCAGGGTTCCTCTCTTTCACCTGGACTCACCCCACATTGAATTATTTCTTCTCTCTCAGCCCCATCCTCCTGCAGGAAGCTCCACGGCTGCCTGGGCACATCCTTTGGTGCTGCTACCTCCGGCATTTCACAATGCCAAAGTGGTTTTAATCCCACAGTATTTTTTTTTCCTCTTTTACTCCCTACAGAGGTAAATGCATGTTGGTCCAAAATGGAGTGTTTAAGCATTTTTAGTGCACTGCAATGAACAACAGCATTTTATTTGTAGTTTAGGTTAATTTCTGCATCCTCACTCCATTCCCCTCTCCACACCTCCCAGAAGTGCTTCAAGGTCTTGTTCTTATTCCAGAAACCTCTGGTCCCTCTTTCACCTCAACAAACACAATCCCTGGAGCAGAATATAGCTCTCATTCAACACCAATGCAGAAGAATATATTTTAACATTTTGCTTTAACCTGGGGTGAAAAGAAGTAGGAAAATCCTGGGATTTCTGGTTGGAAGGAGAAATTCTCAGCCACCCCAGGCAGGACTGAGCTCTGGCAGCATGGGCTGACCTACCTTGATGTTCAATTCCCATTAGTGCTATTTGAGCACCTAAGCAATATTAAAAGTGTTTTAGGATGAGGAAGGGGGTCTCTGAGATCAATCTTGCATCAGCTAAAGGGTGATAATTTTAAAGAACCTCAAAATAGAAGCATCTCTAAGAAACAAAGGGAAAAAAACAGAGAAGAGATATGAACCTTCTTCAGCAGCTGAACATGATGAACCTCTGATGCTCCCAGTGGTGATTGGAAAGGAGAGAGCTGGGAGGCTATATAAGGTAGGGCTGGTAATAGAAGCTTTTAAAGAAGGGTGGGTGCTGGGAAAGAGCTGGTGGAGGAGCTCTGAGAGGTGAGATAAGAGCTTTTTTTTTGTTTTCCTGACTGGTTCACCTTGGTTCTTGGGGTAATATCTTGTTGATTGGGTTTGGCCTTGGTTGCCTTCTCCTTGTTGTCTGTCCCCCTTTCTCCTCCTCACTGCAGCTCTGGGTCCTGGAGGGCGTAGGAGCTACATCAGCTAGCTAACCTGTTGAGTAATGGCTGAATCCTAGTAGAAGTATGTTGGAGTCATCGATCAGTAACTCAATAAAATGAAATAATTTCTGTACTAAATTGAACTCAAATTTATTATCTTAAATTAAGAGAATGAATATTGGAAACACACTTTTGAGGTCTATAACTGCTCTCAGTCCATTGTTAAATTGCTGTTCAAAATGTAAGTAACTGCCAGGGCATTTGGTTATCAGAAACAACGACCTGCCAGGAGAACAATGCCAATGGCAGAATTTATTTTTTGGCCTGGTGAGGAACAAGAAGAAATATGAAGTAGCTTTTAAGGCTGACCTACAGGGCAAGTCTTCCCTCTGATGAACTGGTTTCCCCCCTTACCCTTCCCCTTATCGGATGTTAAGGGCTTTTTGAAAGACTTCAACCCATTGGATTAAATAGAAGAAAAAGATCTACTTAAACATTTTACATGAATGTGACAAAATGAAATGCTCTGTCTTCCTATATGTATTATAATGAGCTTGAACAATTCAGGACTGGCCTTTCTAACTCAGCTTTGCATACTTGGCAAAGGAAGCACTCAAAACTTATTTTTTTCATGCTCCTGTGACCCAACGAAGACAGCGTGTCTGTGCTGCTGTGATCCTCTTTCATGTATGATGTAAGTGCAGCCAGGACACTGCCTCTCGGCAGGCATGAATCAGTGGGGACATTAATTTTTTTCTTTTGAGCCTTAGTGCTGCTGTGGCACCCCTCCAGCATCAAAACTGGGAACTGGAGTCCCCGTGTTGGCGATGTTCAGGTGTGCAATGAAGAAATAGCTCCTGCCCCAGGAAGCGTATGGTTATGATGTTTCATCCTGTGTTTGGGAGCTGGGATGACTGGGTATAGCCTCTGTGTCTGAGTCTCTTATGGTTTCAAAATGAGTGCAGGATGGTGCTGGCTCCTCTCCTTTGGATGCCAAACAGCAATGACTCTTGCAGATGCGAGAGCTTTATCCCAGTGCAGCTTTTGGGTGAACCTGTACAGAAAAACCCTTGATCTTGGTGTTTGAGCTGAGTTCTGAGGGCTTGAACATATCTTCAGGCGTTTGGACTCCTGTGGGGTTACTGGAAAGAGGCAAAGCACCTAGCTGATGTCCCCTGGGTTATCCTCCAGAAATGCTGGCTCCTCTCCACTGATCAGGCTTCTAACGTTTGTCCTGATGGCAAGTTATGTGTTAAGTTAAATCATGGGAGTATAAGACTGTGCAGCGTGACCCAAGTAAGACTTCATTGCTTTCTGGGATTTGTATGTTAATTAAAGCTTGGTAATGACTTGATGGGCAAGATAGACACCGTAACTTCTTCTGAGGGCTGTTTGGAAGTGTCAGGGAGGTGTGGGGTTTATTTTAAGCTAGCTTTGCCCCTCAGTTCAAGCAGCAGCCAGTTACAGCAGGGTCCCGACTACAGACCAGGTACTCCAAGGATGAGGCTTTGAGCAACCTGATCTAGTGGGAGGTGTCCCTGCCCATGGAAGAGGAGTTGGAACTCGATGGTCTTGAAGGTCCCTTCCAACCCAAACCATTTTGGGATTCTGAGGTATCTATTGCAATGCAGGGTGGAAATGGTCTGTAGATGTGGGCACACCTGCATGCATGGAGTTGGGTCCTGAGCTTGGAGACACAATACGTTGTAGTAGCTACTGTGTTTCTTGACCACCTGCTGCAGCTTACTCCTGTGAGGCATCTTCTCCAGTCCCTTCTATCTATAGACTGTCTTCCCAGGTCAGACTGGGTTTCCCAGGAAGCATTGTGCCCTTCTCGTGTCAGGGTTGTCTGTGTTTTGGGGAGTCTCCTCCCATGATGAACTTTGGGAGATGGAGCCACTATTCAGTTGACTGGCTAAGAAAAAAAATCTTGAAGTTGACAGTGGTGGGTAGCTGGTTCAAACCGTTTTATAGTTTTCTTTATAAAAACTAATTTTTATGGAAAATAGAACCTTAAGCTGAAAGATTTATTTTCTACTGAAAACCCAGCTTTCTCATCCAAAGGTGTGATGGAAAACCAGCCAACAGGCCACAGTAAAACAGCATCAAGACAGAACACGATGTACCACAAAGCAGGAAAGCTGAACCCTTCCCCACGCACCTGCTGAGCGGCGATGCTCAGAGATGCACAAACTCACATCCATTATGGAGCTGGTGGAAACTATCCCAGTGCTGGATGGAGAAGAATGTGATAAAAGTTCCTCTGTCTTCTGGTGGTCCAAACCTGCCTAACATGAAAGGAGTAATTTTGGGAATTAACCTGCTTGCTATTTTTTTTTTTTAAGAGTGACATCTTAGTAGCCATGTGCAGCCAGACACTGGATGACTCCAGGGGCTGCAGATGTTCCCTCTCCACCACAGCCCATTTTCCACAACAACCTAAGGCTTGGTTTATTGCTGCAATATATATATATATATACACATACACCCAACCAATTTTAATTAAAAGCACTGCAAAAAGTGCTAAAGTTCAGGAAATTTAAAGATTAAGGCCAAGGGTTTGTTTTCACACATTCTGAAAATGAACAGATTGGACTTTTCTTAGAAGTAATTTCCCTTTCAAAAGCAAAAAGATATTTATTGGAAGGTCCCTGATACACAGATTTTATTCCAGTTTTGTTGGAATTTGAGGATTAAGAAAGATGCTCAGCAAAAAGGCTTCTAACCTGCTAGTTGCCCATGGGCAATGAGAGTTTTTTTTTTTTTTTAAATTATTTTTTTTCCCCCCCTTAGGAAATGAACCCATGCTTCAAAGATGTTCAGCAAATAGTCCAGTTGAAAAAATAATCTGCCTCTCCACTCTGGGCAGCGAGCAAGTTTGCCGTTAGTTTTCCTACAATCGAAAGTCTACGTGCAGTTTGAATTGGTTCATTTTTACTGGAAAAAAAAAAAAAAAAAGGCTTGGGCTGTAAGTTAACATAGTAATTAAGCCATGGCCACTGCCAAAAGCAGCAATACTTTAGGCTTTTTCCTTTTTAATGGCACAAATGTCCAATGCTGGGTGGTGAACCAGACTGGGGGACTGACCTGAGATGAAACTGGTCCTGTGAATGCATTTGGGGGTGATGGGAAAGCAGAACCATGGATTTCTGGGGCAATAATGCCCAGCTGAGTTAAACCATATCTGAAGCTGTGTAAAAGGCATTTGTTACCTGCTAAGGAGAATTAAGTGCTCAATTTCCACTTAGTTATAAGGAATGTTAGAGGCAAGTTAGGGTTCTGTGGGGTTT
Organism: Pterocles gutturalis; assembly: GCF_000699245.1. Taxonomy (NCBI): domain Eukaryota; kingdom Metazoa; phylum Chordata; class Aves; order Pterocliformes; family Pteroclidae; genus Pterocles; species Pterocles gutturalis. Next base: position 20,713 of record NW_010126497.1, read on the forward strand.
TTTTGGGTTTTTTTGTGGGTTGTGGGGGTTTTTTTGCCTACTATCAGCTATCAAACTTCTTCCTTTCTGGACTAAGTCTGATGTATGTGACCTGATCCCTGCCCCATCCCATGCTCCCTGTTGGCCCTGGTGTTTGACGTACCTTTGAGCTGCCTTAGTGCCGAGCTGGAGAAAAACAACCCAGCAGAGAAGCAGATGGCTGTGAGGTTAGCTGTGCTGTTCCACTCTGCAGTGAGGCCCATGTTCTTGGTTGGAAACTCAACAATTTTTTTTTAAAATTTTTTTCTTTTTTGCTGGGGTGTTATTGTGCATAGTCCCTGAAGGCTGTAAGACAATGTTGACTTGGATCAGCTGGTGATTTGGTCCTCATGCTTCATTGTTTGCCTTGGTTCTTCATCATTCTCATAACCACCTTGGAGCAATCTCTTGGTGTGGCACCACCTCCAGGAGCTCTCTTGGTCATGCTTTTAAATGACGAACCCAGAGCTGAGCTGGTTCTGAATGCATTGCTTTTCTCCTTACCGCAAGCCAGGACTGAGCAGTTATTTTAAAGCATTTTGTGAGCTGTTGACTGGAAGGGATGTGGAACTGTTTCCATCTCAGCTGAACCCCAACCAAGGCAACCAGAAGATGGATTAGTTCAAATCCCAGGGGACAAATATTAGCAGTTATAAATATTTGCTTAAAATTCATGGCTGCTGTCAACATGCTTACCAGAAGGGACGGAGCCAGGGCAAACTTCCCGACGTTAAAATTCAAATGCCTGTTTGGAGTCCCCTTGCCCCTACAATATTTTATCAATTCAAAAGGTCAGGAAAAGGAACCTAAGATCTGAGCCAAACTTGTGGTTGCCTTTCTTCTTCTTGTGAAAAGGTGTTATTTGGAGATGGATAAAGAAAGTCAGCAAGAGGATGAGTCTCTTTCCCAGTGGAAGTTTGTGTCCTTGAGAACTGGACCAAGGATGTAACAGTAGGATGGTGTGTGCTGTCTTCTAGGTTAACTGCTCTCTTTTTATCCTAAAATGCCTCATCCCTGGAGGGGTTCAAGGCCAGGCTGGATGAGGCTTTGAGCAACCTGGGCTAGTGGGAGGTGTCCCTGCCCATGGCAGGGGGGTTGGAACCAGATGATCTCCTCTAGGGTCCTTTCTAACCCAAACCATCCTGTGATTCTAAAGATATGCTGGGTCTTAAATCTTCATTTGCACTACCACTAGAGATCACGAGGTATATGACAGGTGGAATCAGCCTCTGGGTGGGCTGTTTGATCATCCTGTGTTTTATGACTTTGTGTCTGGCCTCTCTTCCAACCAGAGGGAACACTTCTGCTCCTCTAAATACCTCTTAAAACTACAGGTGGATACAGTCTTCTCCCTTCCTCACCCTGATTTCTTGACTAGGCTGACCTTGTGCTGCCTAGTGTCTTGCATTGGACTTGCCAAGACCTCCCAGTCCCTCAACATCTATGTGTTGAGTCGTGTGTCTGAAAGCTGCGATCTGTTGGCCATGCAAAGACTCTCCAATGCTGTTTTCCGTCACTTCCCTACCCCCATCTGCCTGCTGTCTTCCATTATTTAACTCTCCCAAACAGTTTGCAAAGGAATTGCTTTTTCTAGATGCAGAATTGCTCCAGGCCCATGGAACTTCATGCCGTGGCTTCAAGTTTAATAAGAAACCATCTTCATTAGGACTGAAAATGACTTCCAGTTTCTCCCAGTCCAACAGCTGTTTAGCTTCACGCTGGCTGCCAGTTGCACACACCTGCCTGGTGCAGCTGTGCGTGCTGCTAAAACACGCTCTATCGACAGCTGAGCAGCCAACACCTGGAAGATATAAAGTATTTACAATTCGGAAAAAGAACAAAACTCCCTCAATAAAAATACTTGTAGGTGATCTGTAGTCTTTCAAGTGGCTGATGCAGAAAACTTTTTTTTTTGTGTGTGTGATCGCTGGGCTGGAGGGGGGAAGGTGGAAGGTTAATTTGTTAGGAGGCCTGCTTGCATGTTTGGAAGCTCTGGAGGTAAATGCCCACCAGCCTCTATGCTTGGAGAAACAGCAGGCAGAGACCAGAGTAATTTTGGCAGAGAGGAATTTGTTAGGTTGGGAGTCTGAAAATGAGGAGAGGAATAGAGAAAAGACTTGCAAAAGGAAATGTTCCTTGAAGAGTGTCCTGATGATGGGGTCTAACCTGATGTGTTGTGTCTTCAGGGAAGCTGTGGGAGAAACTTCTTTGCTGGAGCTGAACTCAGCCCTTGCTTTAATGGAAGCTGAGCTGGCTGTTGGTCTATCAGACAAGAGGCTGGACTTTGACCATGTTTTGTCTTACCCTGTATTTCACCCAAGGATGATCCCATCCTGGCTGCAAGGTTGAGGGTAATAGGTCAGATCCTGAGTAATGGTTAAAATCCTTTGTTAAAATCCTTGTTAACTGGGAACCTGGACATATCGTTATCAATCACCGGTACCCAGACGCCAAGAAGTGGGTCTGTCACGGTGTGTCAGTACAGCTGGTCCCTCACTCCAGTGGAGCAAGGTTTATGTCAAAGTATCTGGCTGATGCTCTTCTTCCTGGTGCTTTTGGATACAATTAATTGTTTTGTGTGTTGTGTTGGAGCAGGACAACAGCCAGAGATCACTGTGGAAACAGATGTCAAGAGGATCCTTCACGGCTCATAGCAAAAGGCCAGTGACATTGACCCTTGAAGCTTTCTTCAGAGATTAAATGCTACTTCTGCACAGCCCCAAAGAGGAATAAGTGAGGGAAGAGGAGCAGCAACATGTAGGCCAGACCCAGCAAATTCTACTGGAAGTATTTGTGACTTACATTGATGTGGAACATGAATTTTGCTCCCACCAGGTTGGCTTAGAGAGCTTTTGTAAGCAGGGAAGGAAGAGCAGCAATGTCCCTGTGAGCAGCAGACCTTCCTGTTGTGGGTGGTTGCCAGAGCAGGAGGTATAAGACAGGCTTGAAATACCATGGATGATTTTAGGGACAGTAACTCTTGCTGTCATAGAGCAGCCCAGGTGGGAAGGGACCTCAAAAGATCATCCAGTACAACCTCTTGTGGAAAGGAGAGCACAGATGGGATGGTCTAGAATCCTGTCCAGTCGTGTCTTGCAAACCTCCAGTGTTGGAGACTCCATCACATCCCTGGGGAGGTTGTTCCAGTGATTGGTTGTTCTTACTGTAAAAACAAAACAAAACTTACATCAAGATGAAACCTCTCCTGGTGCAACTTGTACTTGTTGGCCCTTATCTTCTCTATGTGGCTCCTTGTGAAGAGAGCCTCTGTCGTCTTTGTAGTTGTCTTTAGGTACTGGAGAACTGAGATGAGGTCCCCCCGATGCTCTGTTTTAGCAGGCACAACAAAGCAACCGAATGTCCTCTGGATGGAGTTCCCCTGCTGTCATCTCCTTGCTGTCTGTAACCGTGATGCTGGCTGCTTCTTCCACTTTCTAGCATTAAATTGCTGTAAATAAAAGGGTAACGGGAGAAACTGAACTGTGATGTAATCTTTCCACCCACCTTCCTTCCTGGAGAGGCGACAGGCGTACTGCAAGCTTGTGTGAGCAGAAGAGCATGGGTGGGATTTCGATGTGTTGAAACTGGCCTGGGCAGTGGAAGAGAAACTCCACCCTTCTGTTCTCTGCAGAGGATTTTCTTAGCCTCGTTTCCTTGGGCAGGGAGGCTAATGAAATTACCGTGCCTCTTTCTGTCACCTTCCCTAATAATTTTTTGGGCCAATTAGACCATTTCACTAGGATTTTATAAGGTAAAAGAGGTTCCAAAGGATTTAGGGTGGGTTTTTCTTTATGAGATGAGTCTCACTCTGGAGACACTTCTTTCCATTGACTATTTAAAAAATAATATCAAATTAAAATTGGACCTCCAACCTGAAGTGGAGACAGCTATACTTTAGATGGCAATAGCTAGACAAGGCGAATCCTACATCCTCCAAGCTTCGAGGAAAGAAAAGGTTTATTTTTTGTCTTCCAGGTTAAAAAAAAAAAAAAAAAAAAAAGGTAAGCCTTTATTAGGCTTTAGAGGACTTTTCATTATACCAGACTGGATTCATTTGCATAAGAGGTATCTGCTGAACTACTTTAGCATCCAAACCTGAGCTGCTCAAGGTGGGAGAGAATGAGCTCTGCTGCCTTATGAGCTCTGCCATGGGGTCTTCTAGTCATTGCAAACTTGACTCACTCCTGCTTGGAGAACAGCGCTTCCATGTTGCTGATAGGGCCTGGACCTAGTCCTGGAAGAGGGGACAGCCAGTCTGCTATTGTCTGCAACATGCAGAAAGTCTGTAGGACTTCCCTGTTCCCTTGCGTCTCATGAGGCAGTGGTCGGCATCCTCATATTGCTCAGTAATGGACATGGGCGATCATCCTTTCCCCTTGTAATCTGTGGACTTAAAACATCTCTACACCCTTATTTAACGATGTTATTTGGATGATCTCAGTGTGGGGATGGTATTTAGGGAAATCCTGGGTCCTAACATAGTGTTTGGTATGCCTGGTCCACGATGGGACAGGAGAACCTGGAAGATACACCGAGTTCTTGTGTGCCCTGTGCATTGCTTAGTCTTCCTCTGAGCTCTGCTTTTGGGAGCCTGTTCAGGCAGGAGCTGCTGCTTTGCAAGATCTGTGCATAAAGTTAAACACAAGTGGTATTGCAAGGAAATGAGCAACCATCAAGGTAGAATCTGAATGGGAAAGATAAAAGATGGCCTGCTGTCTCAGAAACCTAAGTCTTCAGGACTTAAATTTTGTTTTCATCAAAACAGATGAGCATTTTATCCCAAGTCCATGCTAAAGTAGAGAAGGAAATACTAAAAATAAATAAAAGCCAAACCAAACCGAAAAAAAAACCCTGATGGAAAATGTTCTGCCTACTCTAATCCCAATTTTGCATGGACACCACTAGGGAGTGTTCCATCTAGGTGACTGTCCCCTCTGTACCTTCTGTTGGCTTTTAAACATCCCACTTCCAATGCTTCTCATGCATTGCTATTATATGTAAGTCTGCTAGATGGATAAGCTATTTCTGATCTTCCAGAGCAGTAAACCTCACAGCTCCCTTGACTCGGTCTGAGAAATTTCCACTGCTTGACATATTAAAAATATATGGAAGTCTGCAATGAGAGCAGATTAAGCTTTATGCCTGTGGAAATTCATTTAGATAACTCCAGATCAGCTGGTGCATGGAAAAATCATTTGAAGAAAAAAAAAAAACAAAAACCAACCACCCAAACCCCTCCTGAAAAGCACAGCTGATGCTGTATGTTAAGGAGGAGGACTTTATAAAAAGCATCTTTCATTCCCAGAGCACTTACTGACCTATATATAGAAATCATTTCCCTCTTCCCCTAAGAGCAGCCAACTCTGGGGTGGAATGCTACAGTTGATTAACTGGGCTCAGCATTACCGTCCGAGAGCTTAGCAGAAGACAAAACCCAGTCTAGCTGGCTCTGGCTGACTGTAGACTTTTATGCAACCTTGAGGTCAAAATTGGCACAGTCTCCATGGCCTGGCAGTTTTGGGGTGACCATGATGGTCTTCCAGGAGACACTTTAGTTGCATGATGGTGGGAAGATGGATGCTGGGTCCCTAAGTGTGGTGTTGGGCTTTGAAGCAGCAGCATCAAACAGGAGACAACCCTGAGGAAGGTCCTTCTTTGAGCTCTTTTGGTGTTCCCTTCTGGGTATGCTTGCTAGGGACCAAGATGTTCCTCAAATTCAAAGTCCTCCCAGGATGTCTGTCCTAGCCACCATGCAGGTATAATAACCCTGCTGAGCCAAGAAAGGGGAGTGAGTTTTAACTTTGAGCATGCAGCAATGGAGCTTTGGGGGTTCCCATTTGAATGGGCTGCTCTCCCAGTAGGTTCATGGGGTGGGATGGGGAGCAAGGACTTGATGGCCCCTTGAGTCCTTGGAAAAAAAACCCAAAACCCACAAAGGAAAACCTGTTAGTGAGCTGACTAGGTCAATGGATTCCCAGCAGCACCAAGATTTCAACTTGTTCAGTTGGAGGTTCAATTTGTGCTGAAATGTCCTGTTCTGTGTGCCCCTTCTGGGTGGAGTCCTCCTGGGGTACCTATCGCAGCTGGGCTTGCCCATTCCTGTGTTTCCTCTTGTCTCCATGTCATTTCTGCTCCTAGCTCAACTACCATGTGAAAGCTTTTCTTTCCTGGCTTGTCTTGTGAGTTAACTGGTCAAGAGAGTTATCAGCTTGGCTTGGGAGTCCTGGGGTACAAAACCCTCTCTCAATATCTGAATAAAATGCTTGGATATGTTTTAAAATCATGGAATGGTTTGGGTTGGAAGGGACCTTCAAGATCATCTACTTCCAACCCCCTGCCATGGGCAGGGACACCTCCCACTAGCCCAGGTTGCCCAAAGCCTCATCCAGCCTGGCCTTGAACCCCTCCAGGCATGGGGCATCCACAGCTTCTCTGGGTGTTTTCTCTCCCTGGATTTCTGCTGGCAGCACAAGAGTGTCTCTAGCTCTGGTCCTGTGCATTCACCCTTTTCCAGAACTGCAGCAATAAGTCTGGAACTCGTGATGCTGGTCAGAGCTCGATGCAAGAGGGAAGAACATCCCTCTTGGGTCTTGTGAGATGTTTGTGTTTGCTCCTGTACTCTAACAGCTGTCATCTGCTTTTACAACCTGCTAACCCTCATGTTAAATCCTGGAGCTGCTCTCTTGCTTGAGCAAAAGTCGTGCCTCTTGACATCTGCTTCCCTGCTCGATGTCGGTGGGTGATGCTCCCCCTGTGTTGCTGCTGTAGGGTGAAGAGCAGAGGGGGGACAATGCAGAGGATGATGTTTCTAGAGGTTACCCCTCGCTGGCTGGTGTGAGATGCTATTAGGCAGATAGGAAGGTGTAGATATGATGTTGCTTTCCTGACACCCCAAAATCTCATGGAGGTTGTCTAATGGCAGGACAGTCAAGTATCTGTTGGAGATGACGAAGGTGGGAAGGTGTCTAGGTGGCACTGCTGTGGTGGGGAGGCTTTTTCTCCATTATGATAGACTTCAGAGCCATGTCCCCTTTGCCTTGGTTGTCTTTTAAGTCTCCTGAGAAAGGATTTGTATTCCTGACCACCACCACCTGCCTTGTCACATAACCGACTCCATCTGAACGCTGCTGCTCCTCCCCATTCCTGCGTGGCCATCTCGGTTACCTGGAGATTAAAATGGAAAAGAAAAAGGTGAGTTTTTCAGGCTCCCATGCTTTTCCACCTTGCCTCTTTTCTTGTCCTTCCAGCAATCTTCACTGGTCTCAAAAAAGTTCTAACCACCTCCTACAAGCCTTGCTTCTCCTGTGTCCTCCACCCATCACAAACCCCACTGCTGCTTCCCAAACCCCTCTGGTTTTCCTCATTTCCCCCTAACTGCTGCCTGGGAGTGCTGTGTGCCCTGCAACATCCCAAGTTCTCAGGTTGACCTTCCAGCTCAGGCTTGTTCCTCCTGACAAGGACCTTTGGGCTTTTTCCCCCACGAATGGAAAGGACTCTGCTGCAGGGTTACATTTTCAAGTGTATAACTTGAAATTTCTTCAAAGAAAACCCAAGAGAATTTTTTTCTTTGTTTCAGTTAATCATTGAAAATCAAGAACAAAACCCTCACTCCCCTGTTTTAGCTGCAGGATAGATTTGGGGAGAGCCCAAGCCCTGCATATACATTTTTTTTGGAGGCATGTACGAGGACATTTTGCCTGTGCTCCTCTGACCAGCTGCACACCAGCCTGGGACTGGAAGCGGTGTGACGGGGGTAAAAGCAGCTCTCTGGGCTAACGACCTGCTGGGATCGGAGCTGCTGCAGGCGTCTGGCGGGGCTGCTTCGCACCTTGCTTGCAGCAGCCTCTGCAGAAATACTCCAGGGTGCAAACCCAGAGGAAAGCTCCATGAAAGACAGCGTGGTGGTTTTGCAAATGCTTTTCTTTTTCTTTTTTCCTTTTTTTTCTTTTTTTTTTCTTTTTTTCTGATGTTCAGTCTAACAGCTTTATTTCTGGCTTGTTTCACTCTGCTGCTGTTGCCTGCTCTCCTCCTGTGCTGCTACCGCTTTCTGCCAGTGCAGACTGCACAGAAGGCATCAGGCTCTCAGCATCCTAAAAGCAGAGCGGTGACAAAGTAGGCGATGCAATACCATCCTCATTTTAGTGTTGCTTTAATTTTCTGCTGTTGAATCGAGGGGGAGGGGAAGAAAAGCAAAGGAAGTTTACTACACGGCTACCTACCATGAGACCTGATAAATCTGCCAGACAATTTATTTGATCTTTGAACCCTGGGGTCCCTTGGAGACAGGCTCGGAGGCCTGTAAAAGCAATCAGAACGAATATAAAAACCTAATGAGGCCTGGACTTGATCCCCTTCTCCAGGTGAAATTTACGGCAGCTGGCAGAGAATCAGAGCAGTTTAAAAATTATAAAATGTGTGTGTATAGATAGTGTACGAGAATGGACGGAGTCGCCCGGGCTTTCCGCTGTAAGCGCTCTCCTTTGTGCTCGTGGCGTTTCATTTTAACAGTGGCCCCTGTCTGGATTTCACAATATCCTGCTGCAAAGGATTTGCTTAAAGAAAAAAAAAAAAAAAAAAAAAAAAAAAAAACCCCAAAAACCAGAGTGTTTCTTAGATTTAGCATCTTGCTCCAGGCTTGGCTTTGTCAGGGAGACTCAGTCTGTCCCCTGGGCAGGAGGAGGGATGTTGAAATGTCCCTATCTGACTTTGGAGCACAAGTCCCATTAACTGTGTTTTGCTCCCAAGTATTTTTTTGGGGAGGATGGGGAAAACTGTCCTTGTTCCCTGTGTCAGTGCAATGCCATGGATTCAGGAAAATCAGCATGCCTGGAGCTGAGTCTAGCTGCAGTTTTCTCTCTGACAACAGTTGCTGGTCTGCATGTTACTGGTGCAATGTCACTCTTCTGCTGGGACTCCACAGCCTGAAACGGGGCTGATGTGGCGTATCAGGGGATAATTATATTAATGCAACTGCCTGCCACGGATTTTCTGCACTCTCTGCTTATGGACACAACCTCTGCTCTTTGAGCAGGAGTATGGGAGAGATTCCTATAGCTCCCAGCACGTTGAAACCTGTGGATTTGGTGCTGTTTTGTGGGTTCAAATGGGAGTATACGGGTATATGTACAGCTGTGGATGCCCCATCCCTGGAGGGGTTCAAGGCCAGGCTGGATGAGGCTTTGGGCAACCTGGGCTGGTGGGAGGTGTCCCTGCCCATGGCAGGGGGTGGCACTGGGTGGGCTTGAAGGTCCCTTCCAACCCAAACCACCCTGTGATTGTATCTGGAAGAGGTTTGGTGTGGCTTCTCTCCCCAGTTGCCCTTTATAGTCTTAGGCTCAGACTAATGCTTAGGCTCAGACTCTGATGCTCACGCTGAATGCTCAGGGGATCCATCACATGTGTTTGCCTTGTTCTTGCTCTTCCCTGGGTGTTTGCTTATGGGCCCTGTTGGAACCTGGAGCTGGTCTGGATGGACCAGCAGCCTCGAGCAGTTTGTTCCCTCTTATCTTACCACCAAGTCCTGTGTGCAGTGCCCTGAGGTCACTGCTGATGGCACTGAGATGTGACCTTGCCTTGGTGTGACCAAGTGATGGGTAAGGCGCTACTCAGGAGATATCTTTACTCCAACTGTGGGAGGTCATTTCCCTTTTCCTTCCTTGCATTTTATAAAGCAGTGTTTGTCTTATTTTGAATGTTATGACGTGCTGCTTGTCCTTGTTACTAATTAAAGTGTAGGAAATTTGCAGATCTGGGCTGAAGCCTGTGTCTGATGGGGCAGGCACTTGAGATTTTTTTTTTCCTGAATATCTGTTTGCCCTTGTCAGAAAGTGTTAAGCTGGTTTAAACAAACTCCATTTTCTTTTGCTTTAGTGAAAATCTGAGCTTTGCTAAGATGTTGAATGGAAAAGGTTCCCCTGGGGAATCACGTTGACAGGACAATTCCTGGACATAGTGGAATAGCCCACAGCTCTGTGGTGTTCGAGAGCTTTCACCCAGCACCTGGGGCAACTGTGGTCAGACTCTGCTCCCAATCAGGTGGAGAAAGACCCCAGAGTTCCCACCTTCCTCTCCAGCCCCTGGATATCCAGATGTGTGGTTCACTCCCTGGCTTTCATGCCCATGGCAGAAACTGAGCAACTTCATCATGAGCTGCTTCCCAGCTGGACCTGAGCAGGTCTTCTCAGCCACAACTGTGTTTTTCACTGAAAAATGCACAGTGGGTTCAAAGGAAGCATTTCTGGAATTTGTGTTGATTTTGGACAAATTATTCTGATGGAAACATCCAACTCTTTAAATAACAGTGGGGGGAAAAATTTAAATGGCTCATTTCAGTCTTTTTAACCAAAAAGTTTCAACTTTGGGTTTGAAGTGAGGTTCTCTTTCAAAATTTATGTTCATTTTTATTTTTAATAAAAGCTTTTAATAAGCTCAAGGAGGAAACACGACATTTCATTTTGAGCCTGGTGATGGGCTGTGCTCGACCCTACAGTGACACTTTTATGGCTCTTTGGTTTGCTGAAAACTTTTAAATATTTCTGTTTTGGTCTGTCCTGAAGCAAATCTCTTTTCCAGTTTCTCAGATCTGCTTGTGAACTGAGAAATCAGAGATCTGCAAAAAATAACAGCACCGGCTGGCTCTGCTCAACGCCAGCAGGATCATGACAAAACCAAAGGCTGCTCTTGCCTGCTGTTGGCACCTACTGCTCTGCAGTGAGACAGCAGTTCTTCCTGCATGACAGAAGACAGGGTCCGATCCAGCACCCGAAAAGGTCAGTTGAGTCACTGCCTTGAGCTGGGCTTTGCCCTGAGAGGGGAGCTCCAAACACGAGCTCTTTGGTAGATTATTAATGTTGTAACTGGATTGGGGTTCAATCCCTTAACTTGGAGTCAAATTCAAAAATTTTCCACAGTCCAGAAGTGTTTGGGTTTTGTGCATGTTTGAGGAATGGCTTAATCCCACCTCGTCAGCTTTACGGGCTGAGCATGCAGCAGGAAAACCGGGTTCTGTTTGTGATGGACGTGGCCGTGAGAAATCACAGGAAACTGAGTCATTTGGCTAACTTGCAAGATGGTGTTTAAGATTATTGCTTCATTAAGCACCCAAGGGCCTCCAAACAGTCTGGTTTGGTCTCCCAAAGCCCATGGGACCTGTTGCTTACATGGGCTGCTTGAATGTTGTGTGGTCCCTCAGTTCCCTTTCACCCTCTGGTGCTTCTCCAACTCTCGGTGGAGAGTACGTGATGAGTTTGTACTGCAATGGAACCACAGGATGGTTTGGGTTGTAAAGGACCTTCAGGATGATCCATTTCCACCCCCTGCCATGGGCAGGGACACCTCCCACCAGCCCAGGTTGCTCAAAGCCTCATCCAGCCTGGCCTTGAACCCCTCCAGGGATGGGGCATCCACAGCTTCTCTGGGCAACCTGGGCCAACGCCTCAGTAGTCCTCCAGCCACCTAGACCAGAGGTGGCTGCAGGATGCAGTAGCTCCTTCCCACCCCTCATTGTCCCCACAAATGTGAGGTGGAAATAAGCAAGTGGGGAGAGATGTGAGTGCTCAGGTCCTGCCCTGCCTGGGAGCTGAGCCGGGGCCAGCGCGCACGTCCCTGCTCTGGAGCTGGGAATTGTTGCCAGATCCAGGAGTTCAGATGGAACTTCTGAGAACAAGGTAGATTTGAGAAAGCAGTGTGCTTCTGTCATCTTAAAATTATAAATTATTGCATAGTAAAAAGAAGGAAGGAGATATGTTGGAGGCAAGTCTGAACAGACACCAGACTGGAAATGTGCTAAAAATAATTTTTTTTTCTTTATTTTTTTTTAAAAGTCCCACAAACCCTTGTAGCCTGAATTTTCTATGGAAAATATAAAACCTCCAAGGAGTCCCCAAGCAACAATTGCTCTGTCTGCTGCTGCATTTCAGAAACATGCCCTGGAAAGTCTACTGTCTCCTAATAGCTCACTGGCTACTAAACTTAAATGGCCAAGATTTATTTGGGGTGAGGGAGATGAAAAGGAGTCAAGTTTATAGCCTCTCTTTGCATTTCGGTTCGTAACAACCCCAGGCTCAGGCAAACAAAACTGCCTGCGGATGCTCTGGATAAATTTGCAAAGCCAGAAGCACAGTGGGAAAGGGCAGCATTTTATCCTCTCAGTACCATTTACCGACTCTCCCATGCGTTCACGTCTGCTGTTACAGCCCTCGGTGCTGTCATGTTGGAGTATCTCTCAAATGCTAATTGAAGGAATGAATCCTCCAGCCACCGTGCAGAGCTGTCAGCTACGGCAGATGGATGCTGGTTTGACTCAGGGGATGCTTACGCTCTTCGTTAAGCTGCTGGTTGTGTCCAAGCTTCAACCTTTGCTTGGAAATGATCCGAACTACCAAGACTCCTGCTTTCTCCCCTGATGCTTTCTTGGAGTGTGCTCGCAAGTCCTTGAAGAGCTGGATGCTACCATCGCTTGAGTTTTCCCGTAAATGTCATTTGGATCGCAAACCATGCGGAAATTCCCAGAACGAGCAGCAGTGATTTGGGTTTTCCAGGTTGCCTTTGTGCTGGAGGAGGGAAGGTGTGCTCCCGTACTTACATATGTGTCAGGAGGGCTGGGGAATGGTCCTTTCCTCCTCTTTAGTGCTTCTAGGTTTTCCTCACTGGGGCACAGTGACAGCAACTCGGGAGCTTAGTGGTGCTGTAGCCTCCAACCCAAGTAAATGATCAATGTGAACATGCTGTTGGTCCATGAGCCAGGTGGGTTAAGGTCCTCACATTTGAGATAGGACTGAAAGATGAGCAGCTGTTTGGTGGAAATCGTATGTATACCATGACCTGACCATTGTCTCCTGAGAGGTGGAGAGACTTGTTGATGTCTTCCTGCACCAATGCAACTTGTAGGAGGAGAAAACACTGATAGACATCTCTTCTTAGAGAAAAAAAAAAAAGGAAAAAATCGAGGGGCAAACTGTCCTCTGGAGTTTCCGCTCTCTGGTAGTCATTAAACCAAATACTTGGACTCCTCCTTCCCAGTTGCAGAGAGAGAAAAGGGTGATGTGAATCCCACCCAGAGTTTTGAAAGATAACCAGTTTGATTTAAAGCTCCAAGCAACAAAAGCCCAGGGTGTCTTGAGGTAGACGGTTTCAGCAGTTAATCCCCCACATTGTCAGAAAACTTCCATTTCGTTTCAGGCCTGAATTTGCCTCCTTTTGGCTTCTGACTCTTGGATTTAATTATGTAGTCATCATCTGGCTGATTAAAGAGCTGTCTGCTATCAAAAATCTCTTCCCTATACAGGTACTTGTGGGGCTGCGATCAAGTCACCTCTTAACCTTCTCCTGGATAAACCATTAGCTCCAGATACTTATGGCAGGTTTCCCAGACCTCAAACCATACTTATAGCTCTTTCCTGAATAATTTCCAATTTTCCTTTTTTTTTTTTTTTTTTTTTTTCTCTCCTCCTTGATGTCCTTTCTGAAATGTGGACACCAGAATGAGACAGTCTCTAGGGTCAAGCCTGATGAATACCATACGTCAAGGACATGCCATCTTCCTTCTCATCATCTGTGCACACACCCAAGGGCTGACTTTGGGTCTCATCTCATCGGCATGTCTTGGGATTTGAGCCTCTCCGGGAATGTACTCAGTGAATGTGACCTACTTTCCTTGTTCCTGGAATTGAAACCCTGGAAGAGAAGAAAGCCAACCCATGGTTGGTGCAGACAATGAGGGTTTGATGGGACCCAGGTCCAGCTCCCTGCCTGCCAGAGGCTCCTGGAAAAAGCCCAGCCAAGCCCTCGGGCTCTGAACACTGCGGTATTCACATGGGTTTGGTGTTTGTGTTTCTGATTTGGGGCAGCTGTGAACCTCTTGAGGTGCCTTCAAGCCCAATTAGTATTAATCTCATAGACTACCTTGTTTGTTGGGTGACCCAAAGTATCATGTACGCAACAGAGCTCCTGGTGAGAAGCCGCAGATACCAGATATTACGTGGTGGTAGACTTTCATTTGTAGAGTTTAGGTGGAAAGAGCCAGGAGAACAATGGAACATTTCTTTTCTTTTTTTTTTTTTTTTTTTTACTCCATTTTGCGTCATCTTTAACACCAATTATTTTATATTTTCTTTTACATCAGTGATAAAAATGTTGAGTAACATTAGATGAAGGGCAGGTTCCCTTTTGAGATCACAGCAGAAGCGTGTGCGTACGGCATAATCGCTTCCCGGTTGCGATTGCGGTGGGGGAGAGATCACTCAACTGGTCGTGTTGCCTGTTTTTCATCAGAAGGACATGCATGCAAAAGGGCTCTTCAGGCAAAAGTTTAATGTTAGTGCTGTTGGCTCTCAGTCTTGTTTGTGGTTCCGTGAAAAATAGTGTGTATACACATAAAACGTTATCTAATAGGCAATAGTTGATATTATGTGTAATTAATATGATATATTTCTGCAGGCTTCACAAGACTTGCAGTCCAGAAATCTGTTAAATATTATGATTGATGCTATGCAGTCTGCTGTTCTCTCCTGTTCTTACAGAGGGGCTGGGGAATAGTAGGAGAAAGGGAAAAGGCTATTGTTCAGCAATTGCTGTCTAGGGGGTAGTTGAGGGAATTGTAAATTATTATAATTACATATTTAAATGTTTTCAAGGTTGCCTAAAACCACAGCTTCAGAAGAATAGAGCTGGGTAATAGTTCTGGTGAGATTTAAATCCATCCGGAAAAATGCTGGTTTGGAACTCTGTAGAATTATTTCAGGTGGAAATGAGAGGTAGGAGGAAAAAAGAAAAAAGTTAAGGCCCTTTATCTTTTCCATAGGCAAGTGGCTTTCTATGATGTGAAAAGAAAAAAAAAGGGGGCAAAATGACCTGAGAAGACCACAGTATTTTGGGCTAACCTGAGATGACTGTGTGTTTAGACAACAAAGTGAAACTGTGCTGTCTGCAGTGTCTGGCAGAGCAAAGTGAATGGGCATTTCTGGCTGGGCAGAGGTCAGACCAGTTTTTACAGAAATCTTTTGGAGGTTGTATCTGATACTTGCAGGTTTTTCCCCTCTGCTGGCTGTGCACCCATGGTCCATGTACATATATGAGTACACATGTATTCCCATCAGCTGGTCTAAATCTCATTGTCGGATGGTGTCCTTGGGTTCAGCTGGGACAGGGTTAACTTTCCTCTTACTAGCTGGTGTGAGGCTGTGTTTGGATGAGTGCTGAGGAGAAGCTGGTCACATACTGGTGGTTATAGCTGCTGCCAGGACAGTCAAGGACTTTCCAGCTTCTCTGCTGGGGCAGGAGGAGCTGGGAGGGAGCACAGCCCCAGTGGCCAGCCCAGGATTTGACCTTAGGTTTAGGACTGAGACCCAAACTGGCCGATGGTCTGTTCCATACCCTCGATGGCATGCCCAGGGTATAGACGAGGTTCTGCCTGGAAGTACTCTCTCTTTCTGGGTCATCTCACTCTGGGTGATATCTCTGCCTCCATCAGCTCTCGGGCTCTTATCTCCATTCCAGGACTGTGGTTTTGGGACTCTCCCTGCTCCAGGAACGTTACCTGGGAGTGGGCTGAGCCTTGGTCATGGGGTGGTGAGCAAGTATCACAGTGTGTCACTCGTTTGTGTATTTGTATATATTACTATTATCGTAATACTTATTTTCAGTTTTATTGTAGTTTAGTTACTAAGTTGTTCTTATCTCAACCCACGAGTCTCTTTTCCCTTCACCCCTTTAATTCTCTCCCCCATCCCCAGGAGGCGGAAGGGTGAGCGAGCAGCTGCATGGTGTTTGGCTGCTAGCCAGGATCCAAACTATGACAGATGGAAACAGGATGACCTCCTTTGCTCTTTTATTCCCAAGTATTTCAGTCCCACCCAAGACCCCAACCCTTCAGCCTGCTTCCCCAGGTGGATGGGGTACAAAGCCATGAAAACTGCAACTAAGCCAAGGAGGGAGTGGGCAGTTGAGCAGATGGGTCCCACTTTTGGTCTTGTTGGGCTCCATCAGCCACTCTGACTGCTGGCTTGTGGAACGACCCTGGGGCACGTGCCTCACCTCCTTACGTTGGCCCAGACAAGCTAGGTGAAGGCAACTGGAGAAGCCAGATGTTGCATCTGGTCCTTGGTCTCTTGGGGAGGATTTGGCACCTTCAGGAAAAAAAGGTTTGGCACCTTGATGCTGCCTGGACCTTAAACGGGGTGAATAATTCAGTGAATTTGACTTGATGTGTTGACTTCTGTGCAACATGTGCCCAGAAACACGTGGATGAGTTGGAGGGAGTTAAGAGAAGCAGTGATAACCGAAGAGCTGGCAAGATTCTTTTTAAGAAGAAGAAGAAAGATTTAAAGTATGACATCGTGCACTGGATCATCTGTGCTGGGGCCTGTGATTGATGTTGGCTGGAAAGGAGGTCCCGGCTAAAGCTGGGACATGATAATAGTTTAACAATAGCGAAGATGTCAGCACTGTGGAGGCGAACGTATTGCTCAGCGTGGTCTAATGAGGTTATAATGATGAGGTAATAGGATGGGATGAAGATGATCATTTGGGCCATCAGTGAAATCTATTTGGCTTGGAACTGTCCTCGGGGGTGGGTGGTGGGGTGTGTGTGGAAGCCACACTGGCTGCAGGTTTTAATACTAAAATGGGCAATATAGTCAGGGGCAGGAATCCACATCAGCTGAGATGGAAGGGGTGATCCAAAGGTGTGTTTGGTTGCTGATTTTTTTTTTTTTTTTTTAAATCAGGGATTTACTGCAGACAATTGGTGGAAATCTTTTTCTCTGGCTTTACAAACCAGACCACTGGAAATTATTTTTATTTTTGTTTTTTATTTTTGTTTTTTTCATTTTTCCAGGTGCAAAAGTTTGAGATAATTCTAACCCAAAGCATGCACATTTTTGGGTGATGAGTGCGATCAAAAAACTAAACTTGGATTTCAGCACCATCCACAGGAGGATGAAATAACCCCACAACAGCTGTCATCTCAGCTCCTCCTACATTCCAGATGAAAGCATCTCTTTACTCTTGGTGGGGAAGTAATCACAACAGAAACGATCCTAATTCTTTCCTGAAAGGCCCGTGATGCCAAGGTCAGAGAGATAGCTTTATGGGGTAGGAGGATTTGATCCAGTAAGTGGTTATGCACCCGTACATTTTGCACCCCTTCTCTTTTGGTAATGCCTTTGTGTAATCGGACAGGTGCATCGTATTTTGAACATATTTTTTCCATTATCTGCTGGGGTAGCTTCAACTTATCATCGAGATTCATAGGAGCTGGATGGCTTTGCAAGGGAGTTTCTGGATGGAACGCATTAACTGCAGACTGGGGTTACTGCCAGTGGCCTCCCCGTGAACTTGTAATCCTGGCCTTTGAGTAACAACTGTGAAAAATCAATGACGATCACTTCCATTTTTCTTGCCGCTGCTGCTGGCTTGCAAGGCCTATTTTTCTCTTCCCTTTTTATCTTTTTTTGTTTTTTTCAGCAGCAAGGGAAGAAGCGAGGCTCAGGAATTAGGCAGCAAACAGTCATTGAAAAGATACACAGCTGGGGTTCCCCTTCGGAGGCTTTTTTTTTACATCGTGTTAAGCTGAAGAAGACTCTCTGAGCAAATACTGCTGCACGGTACATGGGGTGAATTCACTTAGTGCTCAGCGACAGTTTGCAAGACCAGATTGGGAATGATCTGGTGTGATCTAAATGGGAGGTTGATGGGATTGGTCTAGGTTTGTGGCTTCTGAAGGTTGAGCTGAATTGGGGCTGATTGGTTGACCTTTTGCCCAGGTCAGCTCTCAGTGCATCACTGTCCCACGCAATTCCAGGAGTGGCTTCTTCAGTAGGTGTCCTCTGGTTCTCCCTGCAGAGCTCAGTACAGGTCCTTGGCTCTTTTGCTTCATCCTTACAGATGAGGTGCCAGCTCCTGCACCACTTTTTGCAGCTTTTGCTCTAGCATTTATAAAAATCCTGTTTGCAGCAGCAAAAATCAACGGTCAGCGACCCTGCAACCCTGAAAGTCCATCCTGTCTCATGGACTTCAGAGACTGAAGCTGCATGCTCAGCAGATGCTGAAAGTGAGTGTGAGCTGAAAGCTTTATTCTGAAACACCTCAACGCTGGGTAAGTCCAGATATAATATTGGATCCAGACTTAGAACATGCTGAATGTGGGATGTGTAGAAGGCAGCTAATGATGGGAGGACCTGGAAGACTTTTAAACCCACCTTGTCCATGGAAAAATCATGTTTAAATAATCCTGTGTTGTTTTAGTAGGAAGGAAGTCTCCCTTCTTGGAGACCGTTGGCGATGTCAGAAGCAGCTCAGTAGACTGTTGATAGAGCGACTCTTGGAAGGTGCTTTGATCCTTGAAGTTTCTACAACCCAGAATGCACGAAAGGCATCTTGCTCCCACTACTTCATGGTCTCTTCCCTTCTTTGCCAAATTCCAAGCAAAATTGTTGATGTATTTCAGCCCTTAAAGATGATTGAGGAACTGGTACATAGATTATAGACCCATAAAATGAAATCATCCCATGAACATTTTCTGTGGTTCAGAGAAGTTCAATTAACTTTTCTTGCTCAGTCTTCCCCCTTCCTCCCTCCCCCATCCTGTGTTGTGGCTGCTTTGGTGTTTCCTGGCTCTGCCCGAGATCAGAAGCAGCAGAGTGGGGTATCGTAAGGATGGCTATTTCAGCAGAACCACTGGGCTGGTGGAGAAGAGAATGGGCCAAATGGGCTTGGTTTGGTTTTGTAAATATCAGTCAATCCTTTCCCCTCCAAAATCCAAACCACCAAACCAAAGATGTTTTGAAGCAAGTGATCCTTATGCTGAACTGTTGTTTGGGGAACATCCAGAAATGCAACAAAGCCATATTGGCCATTGATGAACTTGTACTAAATGGGGGAAGGTTGTCTTGATCCGTTCCAGCCTAACTTAAATAATGTACTTGCAGGAGAGGGTGCAGCTCTCTTAGTTCTGGAGGTATTGAGAGATCTGTGGGGTCCTGACCTATTTTAAATGTATAGTCTCAAAACAGTGAAGGTTTTCAAGCAGGTATGTGAGACAGACCCCATTAATGGCAAAAGTCATGTTGCTCTCAAGGTGGAATTGGAAGACCATCACTCCAAGGACAGCCTGGAGGATGATGATATTCTGGGGAATGGCAAAGACAAACGAACATTTCAACTTCCCTTTGAGCTTTGTGTTGGGCATGCAACCCTCCTTCAGAAGAAATGGTGAGAATGCTGATGGCAAGGGTTTGACAGGTCGAAGTAGGCAAGGAGCCCTTCTGAGGGAAATGTTGCTGGAGCTGGTGTCTTCTTGAGATTTATACGTACTAGCGTTGCTCAGCAATGCCTTAACAGACAGACTTTATTCTCAGAAAATACACTTTTATCTTAAATACTGTATGATGTTGATTTCTCTAAGTTCTGATATTAGAAAAGTTGGAATTGACTTTTTCAATGAAGTGTTGTCTTTTTTTCCTATATACTTTTGACTTTTTTGTTAGATATTATGTCAAAGGATAGCAATTTAACTGTCTTTTTAGTTTTTGTGTCCTAGAGATACTGTGGAGAACACATCTGACCTAATATTTCTTTTGTTTTTGTCAAAGTAACTCCCTAGCTTTAAAAGCTATTGTTATAGAATCATAGAATAGAATCACAGAATGGTTTGGGTTGGAAAGGACCTTAAAGATCATCAAGTTCCAACCCCCCTGCCATGGGCAGGGACACTTTCCTCTAGACCAGGTTATCCATGCGGAGGTGAAATTTGGTCTCGCTGATGGGTTCCTTCTCGCCTGCTTCTACATAAATTAAATATTGGTAAGTGAGGTGTCTAGTCTAAACAAGTAATATTCTGGGATTTCCATGGTGATCTGACGGATTTAAGCAGGAGAAAGTTTGCTAGAGGAGAGGTAGTAATATTTTTTTAGATATATTGAGATAAATCAGTTGCATGGGCTGCCCTCATCGCTGGAGACAGAGCCATACTTCTGAGAGATTCTTTCTCAGACAACTTGGACATCCACCTTGGGATGGGATGAACAACACTTGGGATATGTTATCTGAATGTCACAAAATAAATGCAAAGCATTTTCTTTAACAAAATGTGGCATACAGGAGAAGGACCACCTTGTTCCCACTGGCTGCCCCTCCTTCCTTATGGGGTTGAAGGGTTTCTGCTTTCTGTGTCGGCAGATGGTTTCCTCAGTGGTTCCCTATTCCAGGACTGGCTGTTCCTCAAGGTCTATTAAGCATCTGCAATCCTCAGGAGGAGCTGCTGACCAGCCTGTTGCATGTGCTGGGGCAGAGATGATGGGATGGGAACATGAAGTAGCTTCCTCGCAGCACCTTACAGCATGTCACACTCGAACTGTATTTGCTCATGCTGAGCAGTGAGCTATTTTCCCCCACTACACACCCTTTTTTTTTACTCTTTTACTCCATCTTTCCCTTTCTTCTCTGAGTTATTCAGCACCTTGGGCTGGGCTAAGAAGTGCCGCGAGCGTGTCCAGCCTTGGCTGCTGACAGCATATGCTCACAGGTCCTTGAGACAGCGATGTCCTCTCCCGTGGAGGGAGATGTCTTCGGCTCCAGCGTTTCCTCCCTCCTGGGTTCTCACTTACTCTGTCACTTGCTGGGCCAGGCGGCAGTAAAAGCCATCGCCAGGGTGGGGCTGTCCCAGGAGGAAGAGGTGGGTAGGAGGACTTGGAAAGTCATGAATGTGAAGTCAATGAGCCAAAGCTAATAACATTTCCAGGGACACAAGTGCTGGAGCCTGGGAGCCCAACCTCGTCTTCATCACAGGCTCCTTGGAGATGATGACCGCTGAGTTTTCCCACCGTAAGGGAATGACGGTTTTAGGCTAGTCCCAGGCTCCGCTGTGTGTCCTGTCTGCACTGGTGGTCCAAAGAAAACACTGCAAATAGCAATACAGAAAAAAAATCTCATAACAGGGCTGGTGCAGGTTAATTTGTAAGTTAATAAATTAATGACATGGATGTGGCATGGCTTCTGAGATTTAGACTCTTTCCAGAACTCTTCTAAACAGGCAATTAAAAACCCTAAAACATTTAGCATCTCCATCCAATCTTGATATTCCTTTAACTCACATCCAGCATCTGGCTAATTTTTTTGGATCTCTCTATATTCTTGCCCTTTGCAACGTGTGGCAATTAGTTCCACTGTCTGATAGTGCTTCAAACAAGCCTGTGTGTGGAGGGGATCTTTTTCTTAAGTTTTGGTTCAGTTTTAGTTTAATTGCCGAGAGCTAAACTGAACAGCAACCTGCCATCTGCTTTCCCTGAACAGAAGCGGAGCCCTTGTATGTAGATCCCATGTTAGCCTGAGTGACAAGTGATTTTTAAAATTTGGTGGCTTTACTTGTGAAATTTTGGGATCTCTTATGTGCAGCAACCCTTTGATATGCCAGAAGAGTCACGAGATTAAGAACGAACTGTTTTGTTGCCTATGTGATATTTTACCCTGGTTTTACTGAGATATAAGTGAAGTACTGCGTTTTCTTCCTAGATTCTTCCAAAGAAAAATGCAAGATTTTTGAAGATATTTGAAAGATATTTGAAGACAAAATTGCTACCTTCAAGCTAGAGGTAAAGACCATGCAGGGAACATTCAAAAATCAATGTCTTATGAAGCAACTGAGAAGAATTGTGGAGAATTTTGCCTTTGTTTTGCTTTAGCTGAAATATTTGCTGCAAATTTCCCACTGCTCTAGGCTGTAAAGATGAAGGTACGATAGCTGTGACTGGTCACCTGCCACTTGTGTCATTTAAAGACTGAAACTTCTCCAAACTTTTGGGAAGAATGCAGTCAAAAGGAGAGTCTGAATTCTCAGCTTCTGGGTTTCTTTTCTTTCCAGACTTCTTATGAAAAGCTTTCTGTGCATGATTAGATAATGGGAATCAATGCACTTTGAGAACATTACAGTTCTGGTCAGGCTGCCACCCCAAAGTTCAGCTACCTGCCAGAGGATGTGCACAGACTTGGAAGCAGGCTGGCTGAGAAGTTATTTGGCAACACCAGCATCCATCTGGGACAAGCACGCCAGGACAGCTGTGTTCAATATCTGTGTTTGGCCCTTTCCACTCCAGTTCCAGACAAAGCTTGGGTTAAGACAAAGGATGGTCTTGGGCCAAAGAATTGATCAGCCTCAATTCTGTACGTGGCCTCATCCTTATGAATCAAAGCTGAAAATCTTCTGGGGTCACTGGGCTGCGGTCCCTGTGGCTGAGGGATGCTGGGTTACGGGACAGCGAAACGATCCAGCTCTGTTATGGCTCTGGGAGTGTTTTGGCCCTTCTCTGCTACTTCAAATATCGTTTCAGAGCCTTCTTGTCTCAGTGGCTGGAAACTTGTTGGTAATTCTCTGCCTAAAATGACTAATGGGAGATTTATACCTATTCTGTCCTAAAAAAACATTACTCTAAAGGTAGTTGTTCTCCATCTTGGTGCTTGTCTCTTCAACACAGATCTCATGTCCTCAAAGCCCTGTTGGTTTTTTTTTTTTTTTTTTTTTTTTTCTGGTTTGGTTTGGTGGTGTGTGGTTGTTTGTTTATTTATTTTTTTTTTTTCAAAAGAGAGGTCATATTCTGTAATATAGATTCCTTATGATACCCAAGTATTTCACAAGCTCTTGGGAGGATGAAGTACCACTCTGCAGCAGTATGGTTGCTGCTATTTTGTGGTGGGGCCAGTGGACAAAAGGACACAGAGGACTATGAAATCTTCAATGGCGATGTGTCTGCCTCGGCTTTCGTTTGTATTTGGTGGAAAGAGGATCATGACTCTCCCAACCTGTTGTACCTCTCTGTTTCAGAGAGAAGAGCATGCCCAGGATGAGAGTTACTGGAGGGAAGAAGTTTGCTGCACCTTCTTGGAGCTGTGCCACCGTACATCAAGGAACCTGTGATCTCCTACCCAAAAAGAGGGACCCTGCCCCTCTTCAGGGTATTTTCTTTTATAAAGGTAAATCTGTTTTTCCCTCTGTGCTTCTGTTTTATATGTGGAGGTCACTTGATAATAACTGTATCGTCTAGATTTCATGACTACACTCTTCATAACTGGATCTTGGATTCCCCCTTCCCTCTCTTCTTCCAATAACAGTGAAGCCAAGAAGCTTATGTTCTTCTTTTTCCCTCCTGTAAAAGCCTCTTCAGCTTTCCCATCCCCAGGCTTACATCTCCTCCTTGGTGCACTGCTTCCTACGCTTCCTGTTTTACAGAGCTGACCCTCCCCTCATCCACGATGTCAAGGGGTGTAGATGGGTTGGGGTCACCCTTGGGGCTCTATCCCATCAGCAGTGCCACCCTGTGCAAGTCAATACACAAATCCTCCTCTAGGATTACCCTCTGGGACTTGCCCAAGGGCGTAAAAGAAGCTCTTAGTGGAGCAGAAACACATCCTGGGTCTTTCAGAGACTCTCCTACTGTTGCCTTCCTCAAGAAGATACCCTCACAAAGGGAATGAGGCTTTAAATCTCTGTCCAGAGACCCTCAGAGGGGCTGTAGACCATCCCCAATGCCGTTTGCAGAAGGCAGGTCTGCTGCAGGCAGTGACTTTCTGCACGGGTGGACACAGAGGAAAGGTAGAGTGGGAATATTTGACTGTGGGTTCCACGGGTTTGCAGTTGTCAGAAGTGAGACCAAATCATGTGCCTCGGCTGGGAGACATTACTCCTTTAAATTCTCCATCCACATTAATTAGGAGTCCCTTACATGACCTTGCAGATGATGGCTTTCCCCTTTCCAAACTGTATTTAATGACAAAGCCTGGCTTGCCAGGTGGGTGACTTTTCCCAGGATCTTGCAGCACTCAGATTCATGCTGATGAAAACCTCTTAAGCTTCATGAGAATTTAGATCCAAGCAGTGTGTATTTTTTTTTCTTTCTTTAATTTCCCATGATTTTCCGTTCCGAGAACTATCCTTTTGAACATATTTGTTCCAGCTTGTGCAGTTCAAGGGCCCAGAATTTGACACAACCTCTTCTACCTTCCAGATGCTTGTCAGAAAGGGGCTGCTTTTCTGCCTCCCGAGGGTTGTATTTTACAGCACAGGGTGTGTCCCTCAGCACAATTTAAATCAGCAATAATTAGGGGAGACTGAGAGCTCTGAATGTACCAAGGCAGGAAAAAAACCAAAAGGCTGTCTTTGCCCTTTACTTTCTGAAGTGAGATTCTTTCTCTGCCAGCCATTGCCTGAATTCTCAGTCTTTCTCCATGGAGTGTTCGGATTCAGGGGAAGAAAGAAGAGATGGAACGATATGTCGCGTCTCCATGAAAGTTATCCAATGTCTGCGCCCT
Source organism: Pterocles gutturalis (assembly GCF_000699245.1). NCBI lineage: Eukaryota > Metazoa > Chordata > Aves > Pterocliformes > Pteroclidae > Pterocles > Pterocles gutturalis. The sequence goes on from NW_010126497.1 coordinate 45,028, forward strand.
ACCTAAAACGAACAGTCTCGAAAGCGCGATGCCAAATCTGCCTTTTTCCTGCCTTTGCCACTCTTGCTCTCTAAGATGTCTTGGCTGAGAGACAAATTTCCTTGCAGTCAGCGAATAGTAATAAAAAAATCAGAAATGGATCTACTTCTGAGCTGTTACCCTGTGAATTACATGGACGTGGGGTGGGAGGCTGATCCTTGGACCCCACAGTGGCTAAGATCTGCCCCAAGGTCTATGGAGGCTTGGTCTGTCACCAGGAGATCTTGCTGTAGATCTGCGATGGAGCCGTTGGCCGTTTACGCAAGTTGGAGACGTGCCCAAAGGGAGGGGAATTGGTTAAAAACCAGAGCTGCAAAATACCCCATGCTTCAGATCTGTCTCCTTTGCTGAGCAGTCATACATCCTAGACGGGCTCTGCAAGCAAGCACATCCTCTTCTAGACTACAGCATGTCTCAAAACCCCTGTTAACCAAAACCCAGTGTTCTAGAATAGAATAGCTCTGTTGCTTTCTTTTCAGGGCGTTGCATGCAGTTTGAGTTTTCGGTCAGATTTCCTCAAGAACTAAAGTTTAGGTGGCCATGCCTTGTATGTCCTAATTATGCATTTCTACTGAATTTTGATACCCATGGATTTGGGGCAGAAGGGTCAAAACTATGAGGCTTTGGCCCATTTTAGGTGAAAAACAAGAGCAGTGTGATAAATTATATTTATAAACATCCCAACTGAGGAAGGCAGATGTGGTGTAGAAGCTACTAGTCAGTGGACAACCAGTAAGGAGAGAAACTTTATAAAAGAGAGGACTGGGGGAAAACTGGGGTTGGGGGCTGCCTGCCTAGGGAGCAGCTTTGCTGGACAGCATCTGGAGGTCCTGGTGGGCAACAGGCTCTGGCAGCAAAGGTGGCCAACAGCATCCTGGGCTGCACTGGCAGGAGCTTGAGCAAAGCAGTTACCCATCTCTAAACAGTGCTTGTTAGACCACATCCAGAGCCTGCATCCATGTTTGGTGAGGAGCATTGTGTGGTGTCACATCAGAAAACCGTGTAGGATTGTGAGACCTCTGGGATGTGCGTACTCCAGGGAGTTGCCTCCCCAGTTGTGCATCCGTTGTCTCTTCCTTCTTTTCCTTAGCATATTAGATAATTATTTTTTTTCAATTGCACTGTGATTCTTCTTGCCTGGATTTTCAGAGCCAAGAAAGAAGGCTCGGAAGTTGCTCCTTTGGTTACTGCTGGGCTGATAGGCAAGTTGGGGCTGTTGATTGACTGTAGTACTGATGGAATATAGCACTGCTTTGGTTTCCCTTGCTTCTACCATAACCCCTAGCCTATCTCACCTGTCTGACCTATCCTAGTGGTTTTTTTAAAGAAAATAAGCTCTTACAGGTAGCAAGCATGGTTTGGCTAATGTCTATATATGTTTTTCAACCATGAGAAGGACTGATAGTTCAACAGCCAGGATACTTGTCTGCTGCCAGCTAGACTGAAGCCCCTGCTCTTCTCTATCATAGAATCACAGAATGGTTTGGGTTGGGAGGGACCTTCAAGCCCATCCAGTGCCACCCCCTGCCATGGGCAGGGACACCTCCCACTAGCCCAGGTTGCCCAAAGCCTCATCCAGCCTGGCCTTGAACCCCTCCGTTCCTGTTATGATCTTTGTTGGGCCACTGAATCTCATTGTCCGCCCGTCTTTTGGATTAAGCAGTGCCTTGACTCCCAGGAAGGCTGTGTCAGAGTGTGTAGGGATAGAGCCTAAATAATAATTTTAAATGGGAACAATGTTAGAAGCATGTTTGGACTTTTACTGTAGAGAGAATTCTGTAACAGTATTTTTGAATTGCAAACACAAGCAACTGAGATTTTTTTTTTTTTTCTCTCTCCGTATTCTGGACAGTATCAAGTCTTGCCAAAGAGATACCTCCAAGAGAATTAATTCCTGGATTTGCTTAAGGCCTTGTGCATCATGGAAAGGGCCCAATGGAGAGATTTACTGTGAGCAAGTCCATTCCTTCCTCGCAGAGCCAATTTCACAGCTTTCATGCTGAAGAGTTGTGTTGTTCACAGCTTCCTTGGAGCTCGTGGCTGAACTGCCACTGTGATGGCTTTGCTCCTTTTCACAGCCCATGGCTAGGAGTGTTTGCAGAGTGAGAAGCACACACTTCAGGCCCAGAGTTTTGTTTTCTGGCAACAAAGTGACTACCAGCAACAACTGAAATTGCAAAATGGATGTTTCTAGGAAAAAAAAAAAAATTAAAATCCATCATGTTTTCAGCCCCAGGTTGGGCTGTTTCAACTAAAACTTAAGTAGTTTTGATCTAAGCAAAGAAAAAAACCTCAACGACAAATCAACGAAAACTTTTGAAAGATGAACATCCCCAGACAGAAATGCCACTTCTGTGCCCTCTAAGAGTTGTCATTTGGAGGTTCATCCCCTCTTCTTTCTTCCTGAAGGTGGGCATCACAGCTACTGTCTCTCTGAGCTGCCAGAGAACATCAGAGGAGCGCTGTGACCGTGGAGCTTCTTGGACGTCTGTAACCCACCTGAGGAACCAGACTTTTGGGGGGATTACACCACCCATCGAGCACTGCAGCTGCCTCTCTGAGCCAAAAATTGCAAACGCGAGCTGAGAATGCTTTTGGCTTCTGATCGCAGAGTAACATCACTTATGCATCTGTAAACTAGACAATGCCTCTTGAGCTGTGGGGCTGGGATGTTCAGGGCTGGGAACAGACAGGAGTTGTAAAGCAGGAGGTATATAACCAGGTACACCCAGCTCTGAGCACTTCCACGGGCAGGGTGACACGGGCGTTGCAGCGTACGACACGCTTCACGGAGTGGAAATGCTGCGGGAGGAGGAGGGACCGCAGACGGCAGAGCATTCTACCCCAGTGGGAACCCTTTCAAGAGGAGGAGGAGGAGGAGGTTAACACCTTTCCCCTGGAAAGAAAAACAAAGCAAAACACAGGCATGCCAGAGCCTCCTCAACGCCCGAGCGGGGACAATGACTTTTTCTGTCTTTGCCGGCGCAGCGCCCTCTAGTACGGCGAGGGAGATGGAAACCTGCCACCCATTGAGTCACCGACGCCACCTCCCACCTCACTTTCCAATGTGCCTGTCTCCCTAATTCGCCAATAAATTCACAAGAGCCTTTTTCTGTCATCCCAGGGCTGCTCCAGCAGACCTTGCTGCTGGTAACGTTTCAATTGTGTGTCTGTGTGCGCGCACGGCGGGTCCTGCCAGCTTCTGGGGAGTTTGGACCGCAG
>NW_010126497.1:48319-92172 GCF_000699245.1 Pterocles gutturalis
CCAAAACCACAGAAAGGCTTTACTGAAAAAGAATATGCTCCGAGTACGAGCAAATTGGTGTATTCCATTTGAGGTGATGCTAACTGCTTTCTGCACGGTGGCTTCTAGGGCACAGCGCTGCAGCCCTGGAAAAAAAGATGTTTTTTTGGTGAACTGGGCTGCAGAACCCACAGTGCACAAATCCTGCACTGTGCTGAGCCCAGGACACTTTGTGCCTGATTGCACATGGGTCCAGGTTGTCTTGGGAGCTGCTCTGGGGTTTGTACCCGGAACAAGGACAGGAGGCTCAGGCTGGTGCTCCTCTCCACCCCTGACTCTTGCTGCCTGATGGTTAAAGCCCTGTTTCAAGAATCCTTTCTCTGCCCTGCCAAAAAGATGTTCGGTGCCTCGAGTCTGTCGTGATTCGGCTGCAGTGCAAGAAGTCAGAGGCTCCTATCATATGACAGCAGTGATGGAGAGCAGTGTGTCCCACTGATTGCAGCCACTGGGACTGGATTAAGTCCCCAAGCAGTAAAGAAGGTATCCAAACGGCATGAGAACTTTGGAGAGGAAAAACATGGGAGGGTGCAAGGCACTGTGGCGGGGAGAGAATCGTGTTGGTAATTACAAAGTCTTTATCACAAGGAAGGGGAGACATAGGAGACAGTGTCAAGAGATTTTCTTTGGCTTATCTGTCTGCCTGATAGATGTCCCCAGGCAGAGATGGACAGAAGTCATAGAATCACAGAATGATTTGGGTTGGAAAGGACCTTAAAGATCATCAAGTTCCAACCCCCTGCCATGGGCAGGGGCACCCTCCACTAGACCAGGTTGCTCAAAGCCTCATCCAGCCTGGCTGTGAAATGCCGTCCTGATGCTGTGTGCATGCTCTGGCACCCACCTGCAGAAAGCACCAGGCTTGCAGAATGAATTCTGGAGTGCAGGTCCCTTGGAAACTGCAGGAGAATGGGGATTCCTTGGCAAAGAAGGGGCTGTGGGTGCTGCATTATGTCAATATGTGGAATCATAGAATAATTTGAGTTGGAAGGGACCATGGAGGTCATCTCCACCCCAGGTCTGGCCAACCCTAGGGCTGTCCCAGGGCTCCAGCTGGCCCCATGGATGGGGGAAAGACCCATCACTGTGGATCAGGGTAAGGTGGTCTCCAGAGCACTTCACAGACCAAGGGGGTGCAGAGGAAGAGCATTTCAGGTTGAATAAGACTGTTGTTAAGTTTAGGGTATAATGTGACTTTTAGGGGAAAGACCAAAGGTGGGCAGTGAGAGAGATCAAGGTGGTTTTGGGAGGAGCAAGTGTGGGGAAAATAGAGGGATAAGGGGACAAAATGAGCTGTCTGCTTGTAAACAGGCATCAGGCTGGTACAAGTCTGGCCATGCCCTGCTTCTCACCTACCCAGTCTGTCCCTTTTTCTCATTAATCTCTAGTTCTAGCTGGTTTTGTGGGTGGGAGGCTCTCTGCTCTGCATGCATGTGTGTGCACAGAGGAGCAGGAACTGGAGTGGCACCATGTGTCACAGCCCAGCTACTGGAGAGACTGGGTGGCCTGGGGGTTGTCTCCTGGTCAGGTCCTAAGTCTGAACCAGCTGGCAGAGAGAGACCCATTTGCATGTCTGTGCATGAGGCAACTGGGAGACCAGAGACCTGGAGCCTCCTGCTGTGTTAAACCATCTGGAATCCATCGTGTTTACATGTTTATTTATGTATGTATTTTCCACCCCCAGGCTTTCATCCTGGTTGCTGAACATTGCTGAGCAGCCCAAAGGTTGCTACATCTCCAGGAGACGTGTCCCAGGGTGAGACGTTGACCGTTCTTAGCCACTGTAATGGAGCATGGGCTAAAAAGATCTGGCAGTGCTGGATGAAGGTGGGGTGAAGATCCAAAACTGTAAATGCTTTCTGCAGTGAGATGCCTGATAGTCCCCATAAAGGAGAGCGTGGCCTTAGCATCCTCTTTCCTTTTACAGTTTTATTTAATCTGAAGGCATTTTTAGTAGGAACATTTCTTTTTATAAACTCTTCCATCAGCCGGATGCTCCTCGGCAGGGCATGTTGACACATCCAATTAGGTTGTGGTTTGGGCGGCAGCTGCCATGGACCCGAGGATGTGAAGATGCGAGTGGGAATGTTGCAGAAGGGAAGGAGAAAATCTCCTTATGGCGAAAATCTGCGGTCGAGAGCTGGCTCTCAGCAAAACCACCTTCCTCAAAGCAGAGCCATCCTTGCTGCAGAGCGAGGCGCTGGGATCCTCCAGTCTGCACGTCCCCATTGTCCCCTGGGCACAGACAGGAGGGCGGTGGAGATGTTCAGAGGTGGCTCCGTGCTTCAGCCCACATCTCGTTCTGCGCTGACCTGCCTTTGTGGGTGCACTGAGGCATTTGCTCTCTTCTCTTCATCCACTATTTTTCATGTCTCTGTTCTTCCCCGTTCTGGCTGGAAACACTGAATTCCATGCCAGGAAAGGCTGTTTTCATGGCATCTTGCAACTGGCTGGCCCAACCCTGTGAGATTCCCTCTTCCATCCAGGAGCTTGTCCTACTTTCAAGCCAGCCTGGGGAGATCACTCAGGGTGTGAAATGCCTTCCCTCTCCCCTCCTGCCCTGGGGACTCCCAGGTTGCTGCTTGTGGGGTTCCCAGTGATACCCCTTTGTTGCTGCTCCCCAGCTCCTCCCCACCTGTACGGCATGTCCTCATCTGGGACTCGCTGAGTCAGTGATGGTGGCAAGATGCATGGCTAGGGTGGAGAACAGGCACAGTGGAGCCAACAGAAGACCTTAATGGGCTGAACCCTTTTGCTCGCAGTTTTAGGTTACCCCAAAATTCAGCCTTTCAGCACAACTTTGGTGTGGTTTGAAGCTTTCTGAATTTCAGTCAAATCTTGTGCTTGATGTGAGAGACTTATCCAGCAAGGTCCTGTGTCCTGCTCCTCTTCCTCAACCCAGTTTTGAAGTTTCTTCCCTATCCTTGAATCATAGAATGGTTTGGGTTGGAAGGGACCTTAGATTTCATCTAGTTCCAACCCCCTGCCGTAGGCAGGGACACGTCCCACTAGCCCAGGTTGCTCAAAGCATAGTTGAAGCCAAGGAGCAGCTCACTGACCTGCGGAGCAGTGGTGTTGGGGGTGCCTAGCCTGGTACCATGTTGTCTTGACTCTGGCTGCAGCCTCTTGGGCTGTCTTCTTGCGTTGCACACACTTGGATGTGGAGAAGGCAAGTCCCTGCCCCAGGGCAGGACAGGGAGCAGCGAATGGGTTTTCTCTCAACAAGAGGCTGGCATGAAAGTGCCTGCCATGGACCATTGGATGTTGATGAACCTGCAGATATCCATGCTATTTTTTTTTCCTCTGGAGTCATAAAAAACAGGTTGATTTGCTAGCAGAAGGTTTTTAAACTCTGTGGCTGAACTGAGTGAGACTCTGCCTTGTAACCAGTCTTGCCACCACCAGGTAACCCCACCTCAGATGAGATGTCCTCAGGCCCTCCCTGGAAAAGCCCAGATGTTTCCTACTGAAATGGCAGATAGGACTTCTAGGCAGCCTGAATCCAGTCTTTAAGCAGTGTGATCTCTTAAATACTATGGATATTGGCAGGTGGAGATGCAGGCTGCCTCTCAGAAGCAGCACAGGCACGTGGAGCTGGGGCAGGGAGCACTCGGAGCTTTGCTCACACCATGGCTTGGCTTTCCCTCCAAGACTAGGTTCAAGACTACTACTGGAGATAATGTGGAAATGTCTTATAAACATATCAGCTGCTCCCACCTCTCCCTTTGTTGAGATCTCATTTAGCTGGAGAGCCAAGTGAGGGGTTGGATTTCAGGTCTGCCATACCCTGGGACTAAAGAATGGTCCCAAACCAAAATATGGATATCATTGCTAAGGATAAAAATTAGCTCTGTTCTTGCAGGCTTGCTGAAATCTATACATGTCTGCAGCTGACTGGCGATTCCTAGCTGCTCTGCAAAAATAAAGAAGGGAAGGCACTGGGATCCTGTGGTTAGGAGTTATGTGGAAGTTGGTGGTTCTGCCAGAAAGAAATCTGCAGGTTGGATGTGGCAGATACCTCACTGCATGCACCCTTGTAAGAGGAACCAAAGCTGGTTTCATCCATCCATGCTGATGGATGCTTTGGAGGGTCCAACAGAAAAAGGCACCGGGGAATAATTAGTTCTTCAAAGAGAGAAGCGTAAAATGATTGCTCGGAAAAAAAGCAAGAGGAGGAGAAAAGCAACGTGTTGAAAAGGACTTTGAGCTGGCACTGCAGCCAACCATAGTGTCCTCTAGCTATCAGCAAAGGGCTCAGAAAAAGAGGAAAGAAAATCTGAAATGGATTGATAGAGTAAAGGAATCCTGCTGGGCATTAATCACTTGAAATACAGCCTTTCAGAGGGGAAAAGGATCCAACTCCTGTAGCAAATGGTCGATTCATCGAATGTAAGACAAGAAAAGATCTCTGACCTCCCACATAAATCCCCCCTGCCTGCCCCAGCGTTCCTGCACCGTAACCCACAAGGGAGTTCAAGCATGTGTTTCAGAAAGACATCCTGTCTTGATTTCAAAGGGGGAACCCACACCAGCCTTAGGTAAGTTGTTCCTGTAGTTAATTATATTGAAAGAGAAAGAAGGGTGCTTTATTCCAGGTTGAATTTGTCTGGCTTTGGTTTCCAGCCATTGGATCTTGTTAAGCTGTTGTCTGCTAGATTAAAGAGCCCTCTGCTGAACACAGACAAATTGGCAATCTAGAAACGACAAGGTCCAAGGCCAAGCTCTGTTCTTTGTTAGACTTTTGCAGCTCTGCTAAAAGGAGGAGCCCAGTGCTCAGGGTTGTGGGGCACTGAGTTGGGTCACCAAGGACACCTTCCTTTGCCATCTCCTCTTGGCTATGCCAGGTGCGAGGTCTCTCCAGCTTTTGGTGGACAGGTCAAGACAGTGCCCTTGGATTTTAATAGAGAAGAAAAGCAAACAAGCTTTCATCCCTCACTCGCCTTTTATTTCCATGGACTAAGAGGGCTCAGAGGAAGACGAGAAATGCTTGGTGCCGCAGCATGCATTTGCTTTGCAGAGCTGAGCCATGCTTTAGATCCATTGTGTTGGGTTTGACACTTGGGTCTCGGAGTGGGAACATGTGGGTGATGCATGGGGTTGGGCTGCATGGACATCACGCTTCCCGTCTGGCACAGAGGCTGGCAGATCAAAACATCTCCCAGTGGCTTTGGCAGTAAGAAAAGAAAAAATACCATCTTAAAAAAAAAAAAAAAAGCAATCAAGCTAATCAATACAGACAAAATCCTACTTAATGTGAAACAGACCAAGCCGGGGGTCTTGACGGCTGCTCCTGGGCTGGGCACAGCAAGAAGCATTGGAGGAGAGGCGCAACCTTGGGATGTCGCCATCCATGGATGCTGGGCAGGGCACGGCGCTGTGGTTTCCTCCGTAGGTGGGGGACGTGGGCACAGCCTCCAGCAGCTCTAAAGCTGACTTCAGAGGGAGGGCAGAGAGGAGACACATCCAGGAGGAACCTGGAAAGAAGGAGGCCAAGGAGGGAGCAAAGGGCCCCAAATTGGAAGGCAAAAAAGAACAGCCGTCCCTCTCCGCCCCCCTTTCCCTCCTCCTCCTCCCGGGCTGACGCTAAGTACAAGCTTCCCCTCCCACAAAATAAAGGCCTTGATGACAGGCTGCCTTCCCCAGAACAGAGTGTCGAGTTGAAATCTGGCCCTGAGGATTTGTGGTGGCTCAGGGCAAAAGTCAAAACAAACACAAACACATTCCCCAGTGCCGACGTCGGTGCAACCCTGAAGAGGAGCCGATGAACCAGAGTTCACAAGAAGGAGAGATTTTTGTTTGCATGTGCTGGGGGACCACAGACGATGGCCAGGAAAGCAACAGGAGAAATTGTGGCTTTCCTTAGAGCTGCTGGGGCAGGGGGCTCACACCGTTAACTTTTGGAGAAAATCAGTTTAGTGCCTTCTTCCCGGTTGCACCGTTGGTGTTTTTTTCTTTTCCTCTTCCCTTGAAATATCCTTTTGCCAGGCGGGTCTGGTGGTAGCCAGATCTTGCGGGCTTTGCCAAGAGGTGGCAGTGCTGGAGCTCGATCGCCTGGGTAGGCAGGTGTCGATGCCAAATGCCTACGTGTGTCCGTGCACAGCGCAAGTGGTGTCTTTGGGGTGAGGCACGAGGATGTGAGTAAAGATTTTGTAGTGCGGCACAACCAGAGCAGGACTTATTTCAGACAGGATGAGGTAGAGTATAAAAGGCTTTTCCTTTGGTAAACTGAGTGGCTGGTCAAGCGTTGGCTCTGACGGCGATTCCTAGCACCAGCTGAGGTCTCTGGGTTTTTAAACTCTTTGAATATGTAATCCTCCTACAGTGATTTTCAATCAAAGTGTTTTGCAATGGTAAATGAGCAGCAACATCCACCCTGTCGCACAGCGGTGGAAAGAAAGGTTGGGGAGCATCCCTTCATCCTACTCAGAGAAGGGGCCCGTAAGGTTTGGATACCTGGTCCATGGGGGAAAATGATGTTCAGAGACCCTCAAGGAGAGCTTGGAGTTGTTGAGGTTTGATCAGATGTCAGCTAGGGCCAGTGGGCAATGGTTGCTTTAGAGCATCTTTACTCTGCCAGGATGTGGGGGGAGGACAGGGGCACAACCAGCCTTTGGCATCATTTGGATGATTCCTATCCAGGCACCCATGAATGAACCCAAGCTGTGATATTCACTGTCAAGCTGTGGATGGCTGTGCTCTAAAACAAAATGCTTAAATGATATTTAAGACTCACTATTCATTGCAAAAGAAGCAATGAGCTCGCCTAGCAGTCAGTCACAGGGAGCGTGCAGCACTTCACCTCTCTGCAGTACCATTTGGGATCACAATGATCACAGTGAGTCATGCAATTAATCCCAAGAATATCAAATACTGTAACCAAAGTTCACGTGGAGTATTCAGTTCAGCCCTGGAGCTCTTTAGGGAAGGAAAAGAGAAGCTGCCTTTTCCCAGACATCTCCCCAAACCTAGGCTTTGCAAAGCTATGTGTTAAAGCATAGCTTGGAAGCAGGCAAAGAGGTTTTTCTGTGTAATCAAGTGATTAATACAAACCATGTGGTCTAATGATCTGACTTCTAAGATGTTGCTCTGTGCCACTTCAGATGCTGTGGTTTGACAGAGCACCAAGCAGAGCTTGGCTCTCCCCGTCCTTGAGTTTATAGTGTTTCGCTGGGTAATACATCTCAGCGGGTTTGTGCTGTGCTGGCAGTGATGGGTGAGAAGCTGGGAGATATTGGAATAGCAAGCAGTGTGTGCATGGCTCATCTAGCTCCTGGGGCAGTTCCCCAATAAAAGAAAACAAAAAAAAAAAAGGCTTTCCTAATTTTTCTCCGTTCCTTGTCGGGAAGGCTTCTGCTCGTCTGGCAGTTGGCTTTGGCATTAGGAATAAAAGGGTCTTTGAAACTCTTTTTTTCCTCCGCTATTCCTACAGGTTTTTTTGTTTTTTTGTTTTTTTTTTCTGCCACAGTACCTGAGCTCCTCAATGAACTAATAACACATTTCTCCTCAGAGCCCCCCAGGAGGAAAGGAGTTACAGCCAAGGAGAGGTGGTGTGCTGGGACAACAAAAATATCTACCGACGTACACGGTGAACTCCTCTCTGATCGCAGCATTTCTTTGAGCGAGTCACCTCCCTTCTTTGGTCGTGGGCTCCTTCCCTGATATCTACTGAAGCTGAATTTTCTTTTTCCCACTGAGTGTTTTGGACCATGGGCTAGTTCAGCCCAGGCCAGCCAGCAGAGAAGGTGTCTCTGGGAGATATTTTGAAGCCTTTAAGGGTTTTATGAGGCTTTGAGGAATATTTCTAAACATTTTTGTCAGGTTTTGAGATTAAAGGATGACTGCTTTCAGACTGCTGGGGGGCATTTGGTAGGAAATATTTGCTTTTGAAGCCACAAATGAAAATGTAACCATGAACCAGTCCCAAAACTTTATTTTCCTGAAGAATCAGGTTAACTTTAGTAAGATACAGAGGATTTGGGCTCTGTTCCCTTCTGTGGGGCAACCTTAAAACTTATGTCTCTGTCCTGCCTGACCTTTGGGTGACGCTGGTACTAGGAAACCTTGGGTTGCATGCTGATTTTATAACCTGTCCCCAATCTCAGGAGGTTGGTAGCACATTTCCATACCAACAAGATCAAGGGAGGGATTTGTTTTATTTCACTATAAGCCATCTAGCAGTTATTTGTCCTGCCCAAGTCATCTAGGCTGCCTCCAAGAGGAAGAGATAGATCCATGGGGCATCCATCCTTTCAAAGTCTGGGGTCTGGGACAGGAGAGATGAACTATTCTCTGTGTGTAATGACAGGGGTTTAGATAGCTAGCTCAGACCAACACCTGACTGTTAGGTAGTGAGACTGGTCCCACTCCATTCTGAAAATCCCACAGTAAGTCAACTTTAACCAGAATCCAGGAGTCCTGCCTTTATTTCTGATGTTAGCTACCAGACCTCGTCTCCGATTTCTGGATTATGGTACCTTGGAGAAAAAGAGTTCACCTTGGACATCTCTGTGCCACATGGCAAAGTCAGCTGTCTACAATTCCTTGTAGATCTTTAGTGCAGGGAAGGCTGAAATAACATATGTGCAAGGACTTTCTGTATCTTCTGCAAAGGGAAAAGGCACACTATATCTTCTGGGAGAAACTGGAGGTTGTGAGCAAGCCCATCCTTCTACCACCCTTTTTCTCCTTCAGCGTACAATTGCCCTGTGCTAGGTGAGGACCTGACCTCATCCCAGGTCTGCCGTGATGCTGGTGAAAGGCTGGGGTTCCTCTCCACAGGAATGCAGAGACGTGAGCAACCTTGGCAGCAGCAGAAGTTACCCCTGGTTGAATACAGGTGAACCCAGTTCAGAAACAGATTATAATTGGATTGTCAATCTCATTGCCACAGGATGTTGATGAGGCCAAGAACTTTGCAAAAAAAATTTATAGTATAAAAAAACCCAAAATAATGAAACAGTTCTGCAAGGAACAGAAAAAAAAAATACATTGCGTTTTTCAAGGTTTAATCCAATTTCTAAGTATAGGGATTAACATGGTGAGCTGATGCTCCTACATCTCTCTTCTGTGGATATCCTACACCATCCTCAAAAAACACAAGGGTTTTACAGCTGCCAGAGGCAGGGTATTGGGCAGATTGGACCTTGGGGCTGACCTGACTTAACGTCTCCTTCCATTCTCTCCAGTCAAGGGCTATCAAGAGATGCGCTTGATTCCGGCACCAACTGTCCCTAAACCATCTGGCCAAGCAGAGGTCAAGAAGGTTCAATCCTTTCTGGAGGGAGATAAGCAGGTTATCGTCCTCAGAGCAGGATGTAAAGCATCCAGCCTCTCTCTGTACCTCCTCAGCCCCCAAATCAAGAGGACTTCTTTTTGCAGCATTCCTGAGCCCTGTCCCTGCAGCTTTATAGTCAAATATTTAGTATTTCAAACACTGTATTTTAGCCTGAAGTTTAGATTTTTCCTCTTTCTCCTCGCTCCTTCTGTCCTTTCCTATCAGTGACAGTTGTAGTCTATTTGATACAGGCCAGGTTATGAGCCATGACCGTGTAATTACGGTTGGAGCCACAGAGCTATTTTTGTGCCCTGCCAGAGATTATTCACTTATCAGGAATGTATATTTAAGTGGCAGGCTCTGAACCGTCCGCTATAAATAGGTGAACCCAGCGCCCTCTGTGTTTTGTTTCAACTCTGTCATCTATCACGCCTTCAATTTCCGCAACCACATCAACGGCCGGTGCAGGGCAGGACGAGTCAGATGGGAGGGGACCAGCTGGTGACCTCCTTCAAAAAACAAAAAAACAAAAAAAAAAAAAAAAGAAAAAAATTAAAAGGAAAAAAAAAGGGAAAGGGAAGGGAATACGTAACACCACTTTTGCCTGAGCGTGGCGATAGCCTGGAAATAGAAGAAGGGCTGTTGTGCTGCCTGCTGGGGTTAACTTTCTTTTCAAAGTGGTTATTGCTTGACTCCAGGGTCTCTGTACTGGTCGGCGTGGTGGACTGTCCCCATTAGCCATCAGTGGCCAAGGGGTGGCATGAAGACCTTGGTGCTGGGACAGAAGGGGCAAGAGCTGATCGCACCCATCCGGAGTATCTCTCACCTCAAGACCTCATATGATAAAGGGCGATAAGAAAAAGGCAAGAAAAAAATGTTTTCAAACAGCATTGAGGAGGTTTATCCAGGTTTAATGCCTGCACCCTATGTGGAGTGCTGGCTGCTTCATTTAAACATGTCTGGTGTCACCAAGAGTGGGCACAACCTCTGCAAGGAGTGCTCCTAGGGTACCAGTAATTTCCCATAAGTAATGGTCATCCTGTGTGACACCTCCAGGAATGTCTTTAGCCCACCAACCTGTCTGGTTTGTTCTTTTTTTTTTTTTTTTTTAAATAATCTGATGGGGAGAAGAGACCATTTTTGGCCAATCTATCAGGAGGCCAGGGACATGAGAGGAGCATTATCTATTTATTTATTTATTTTCTGCAGCATTTGCAAAATTTTGATGTAGCTACAGCAGAGGTAAAAATAATTTTCTAGGACAAGATATCAAGCTGACACCTGGGTAGTGAATGGAGTCCTCACCTGTCCTTGGAGCATTCATACCTTGGAACGTGTGGGTCTTAACCCTTGGATAAAACTGACCCCAGTGGGCACAGCCAGTCTCCTCATTGTCTCTCCAGCGCTGCCTGGGGACATGTTTGTCTGTAGGAAGTTCAAGACCCTGAGACAGAAATCTCATCTATCTTCATTCACCTTGGACAGTGTCTGATTAGCAAGTTGTATGATTTTTGGGGCTATTATCCTGGTCCCTGGGTAAGGCAGGAGATTGGTATGCACATGAAATAACAATTATTATCAATTCTTCACATTTTCTCAGGTGCACGCTGCTCTCTGTGACCGAATGAAGAACTTGGGCAGCAGTTGGTCTAGGGCAGAGGCTTTGCAGGAATTGGGATGTAGAATTCAGCAGAATCATGTCAGAAAAATAAAAAAAATAAATCTAAACATCCAGCTCTGGAGCCCTCAATGTGGGGAAGACATGGACCTGTTGGAGCGGGGCCAGAGGAGCCACGGAGATGGTCCGAGGCTGGAGCAGCTCCCGTGTGAGGACAGGCTGAGAGAGTTGGGGGTGTGCAGCCTGGAGAAGAGAAGGCTCCGGGGAGACCTTCCAGCACCTCCCAGTGCTGAAAGGGGGCTACAGGAGAGATGGGGGGGCTCTGGGTCAGGGGGTGCAGGGACAGGACGAGGGGGAACGGTTTGAAGCTGAGAGAGGGGAGATTGAGCTGAGATATTGGGAAGAAATGTTTTCCTGTGCGGGGGGTGAGGCAGTGGCCCAGGGTGCCCAGAGAAGCTGTGGATGCCCCATCCCTGGAGGGGTTCAAGGCCAGGCTGGATGAGGCTTTGGGCAACCTGGGCTGGTGGGAGGTGTCCCTGCCCATGGCAGGGGGTGGCACTGGGTGGGCTGGAAGGTCCCTCCCAACCCAAACTATTCTATGATTCTATGATAACATCTAATGGTGCATCTAGCAGCATTCAAAGAAATCTGTGCCTACATGCTGAAGGATATGTCGGGATTAAATAAAGTCTCCTTGCTTCACCATCTTGGATCCTCAGATGCAGCAATCCAGACTGTTGCTTCAACCTGCAGATTTACTCAAACTGATAAAATACGCTTCCTCCCGTCTTTCGCATACCACATCGTGTCCCTCTTGACTCTTTCTCAGAATTTCTGGCTGCACATTCCTTGGACTCGTTGCTCAGTCCCCTTTTAACACAGCTGATACTGTACCGTAACTCTGGCATCCTTTCCCTTCCAGGCTTCTCCAAGTGCCAGCGGAACTTGTGGTTTTATGCAGACCGTTGTGACTTTGTTGTTTCTTCAAAAAAAAAAAAAAATCCCCAAAAGCCTGGCTGTGTCATCACTGAGCTAATTTCCCTCTTTCTGATAACATATTTCTCGATGCTGCTAAGAGTGATACGGCGGCGCATTCCTGTGAATCTTCCCGCAGCTTTGCATTTTGGCACTGCGCAAGAGAGGAAGCACTGGGGAGATTTTCCTCGTGTTTTCCCCAAGGAGCAGTAAGGTCAAGCATTGAAGGCTCAATAAAGCAGACAGCAGAAGTGTGAATTTGGGATCCGTTTCAGTTGCTGCAGCGCAGACGTTGCTACGTTCTGATGAAATTTCTGGCATCTGGCGGCAAAGACCAGTGATTTCCTTCCACCGTGAGCACGCCTGGCTGCCTGGGCAGATGCTGAACTCCTCTATATACTGGTCTATATACCAATATATTATCTCTCTATCTCTATAAGCTTGGCTTTGTGACTTTGCTCTTTCACACTCTTCACGCTGAACATCTCCTGGCGGAGCTGTGTCTATTTTTCATCCCACATTTTGTTTTTATTTTGAGGGCTTCACAGCCTTTTCTGTTTTGGAAGGTCCTATCCAGGCAGCAGTCCCAGGATACCGTGCTGTTTTCTGTCTCTGTTCTTGTCAAGGACTTTAGCTGTGAAATACCCTTTTCTAATCTGGCAGTTTTACGGGAGTTGTATGCATTCACCTTGGATTCTGTCCAAAACATCCCTTTCTGGAGATATTTCTAAGCTCATACTGTTGTTCTGTGTTGCTTGGCTACATTCCTCTGCTTTTAAGTTGTGCGCCCCGCCTCTCAGGAAGACCACTATCAGGATTTTGTCACGGCCTTTTCTACTGTTGTCATGTTACTGATGGGGATTTCTGACCGTTGGCAGTCCCACAGGTATTGCATGCCTCTTTTCCCTTTTCTCTTCTGCCAATTTTGCTTCAAAAGGGACATTTTGTTCACACCGTATTCCAAAACAAACGCTGAAAATAATTAACTTGTTGCTGCCTTTCTTGACCTGGAGATGCTGATATGCAGATGGAGAATGAAGTTTACTAAAATTTTACTTTACGTTTAAATTTTCATCTAAGTTTAACCGAGCTGGGTATAAATTAATCTAATTTCAGCCAGGTTTCTAGTCTGAGCCCATCACCTTGGGTCTGTCTGTGGTCAACAGAAAGAAGTTGGTACTTTTAGAAGGTGCTTCATCCCATCCAAGGCAGCTGTGTCAGAGAGGTGGATGAGTCTGTGTGCAGGATTATAGCTCTTCACCACCTCCATTTAAATGGCTAATTAAGATTGAGTGCCAAGGTATCATTCTGCATGCTGATTAAGAGACCAAAATTAAAGAACCTTCACGTAAACAAGTTGTCCAAACCTGCCATAGTCAACGGCGATCCCATAAGTTCAGACCACAGGGGCTAATCAGTGGCTAAACATAAACATTAATTGCCATTTGAGAGACCCTAGGAAATCCTTCCCTGCCTGTAGCAGTCCCTGCAGGAAGGTCATGATCTCTTATTGATCTTCTGTTGCATCTTTCAATCCCATACAGGTGTCTTGGATACACGAGAAAATCTCATGCAACGCCAAGACATCTGCATTCAGGCAGGCAAATCATCCTGTTGATCTTCATTGACCAGAAAGGGAGGTCAAACACCCTGCTTACCTGTAGACACTCACATGTTATAAATTTGAGTGTCTTGGTCTACAGGTCAATACCATCCCTGGCTTTTAGACGAATAAGTAAACAAAAAGGTGAGATCACCCTGATGTGTACGAGGAAGCAAGAACATAGGAAGAAGGGAAGTGATAGATCCATAACTCTACCACAGCAGATGGACAGAAGGATCCATGTGTCCTACCTTTGATTTCTGAAGTGCTCACAGGCTTGTACGCATCCCTTCTCCAGAATGTCCTTGCTTTGTTGGAGCAAATGTGAATTTTTTTAACAGATGTAAATAGTTAACAGATTACACTGAATTCCTAGATATGCAGGATGCTGGTTTTGGTTCAAACCCTACAAGAAAATGCCATTTTTACAATTGATTTACATTAGTTCCTCCTTCTTCCTGGGGAAACAAAACTTCCTTCATGACTAACTCAGCACCAGTTCTGACCCAGGCCCGGACAGACCAGGTTTATGTTTTACATCTTTCCAGTATGCAATGCACCATAGTCCAGATGGGGTAGAGCATCCCGTTCGCTTTCACGTGCAGTAGAATTAGGAGCCAGGTTGTACATTATTTTCCTTGGCTGACACCTTGAAAGAGGTCGAAACATTTCTTCTTTCCTGCAGAGATGAAGGGAATCATTGGCAACAGAGAAGAAGCAGCTGCACATCTGCCAACGCGGAGGGGAAGGTTGTGACTGCAACGCCATTCCCTCGGCAATTCTGTCCTCCGGCTTTGCAGAGGACGCGGTAGATCTCTTAAGTGAAGTGTTAATGTGAAGAGCAGCCAGTATCTGAAGTGGCGCACGGCTGGCTGGCTGCCGTGCCTACAGGAACCACATCTGCATCCCAGCACGTCCAGCCCTCGCTGGGAGGAATTCAAAGGTAGAACTGGCACAAACACGAAGGACCGTGGAAATCCCCCTTCTTGTGTGGTCTGGATTTTGGATCATCTCTCTTTTGCCAAGGAAATTTCACTCTCTCCGGCCAGTCCTCCTCCTGCCATGTGCTTGCAACATCTCGAGATGTTTTGTAGAGGATGGAGCCTCCAAGTTTATAATGGGAGATAGTGGGAAAGAGGCTGTAGCTAGTCCTGTGTCTCCCAGGAAGGAATATTTAGGAGCTCTCTTTCTGTCTGTACAGACACCCCCTTCTCTTTTTGCACCCAGACAGCACTTCCTCTGAAACCAGACCACTGGAAGCTGCCCTAAATTTTACCAGATGATCACTTCATGAAAGCCTAACTGGGATTGTATGTCTTGAGCAGGTTCCAGGAGATTTTGTGAGACGGAAGGGTCCAGCTGATGACATAACAGTAACTATAGCTCTTTTTTCCCCCTCCTATTAAAATAAAATAGCAGTTTTTCAGGTTTTTTCTCAAACTCATGGCTGCTTCCTAGCAAACAAAGATTTTTCCTCTTGACAAATAGCAGGGTGACCTAGTGACAGGTGGGGTGACTAAGGAGGTAACATCCAAACTCTCTTTAACAGATGATGTCTTTAACCAGCACTGTCAAAACCTTCCCCTCCAAAACACACATTTGCTCACTTAAGAAAATAGCAGGTCCAGGGGAACAATAAACCCTCTGTTGCCCAAATGCATTTATGTTGGCTCACTTAAGCCCGAGCACTCACATCAAGAGAAGTATATAATTTTTTCTTTCTTCTGTTCCTAAAACGTACAGGATTTTCCCATTGGAATTACAGGAAAGAGCCCTATTAGCACAGGACTAAGATTTTGCTTTGAGGTCCTCCAGGCAGCACGGCAAAATCCAGGAGAAGTTGGCACCTGCCTACACAGCATGTCCTCTGCCTCCTGTTCTTCCCCATTGACAGGGCATTAAGAAATACTTGTCCCTGTCTTTTTCTCTGCCAATAATTTGTTTTTATTTATTTGTTTTTATCATGTGGCTATACTGCATCTTCCCTTCTCCTAGGCTGCAATTTCCCTCCCTGCTGATGGTATTTTTTTCATTCCTGGTAGAGCTGGCACCCTACTAATGACAAGTTTGCATGACTCCTGGAGCTCAGGAGCTTTTGGTGCTGATGGTCATCTCAAACCATCTGCTTTATCTGCCAGAAAAAGGACAAAGACACATTAAATGTGTCATAATTGTTTGGAAAGACTCAGATGAAAATAAACATTTTTCAGTAACTGAAAGCTGCTGAAAAATTACTTATATGCTGCTTTTTTTTTATTGTGTCAAGGGGAAACACAAAACTTTTCTGCTTTCCTTTTAAAAATATGTGCATCAAAGGAGAAGCAAAGGGGGGAAAAAATCTCTTTTTCATTCATATCAGTAGGCAGATGGAAATATTTCATGCAGAAGCAGAAGACAGCATTGCAGGATCAATGTTAGCTGTGTCTAGAGTTGAAAGATCAGATGAAGGTCTGGAATGTCTTCTTCATAGAGCTCATCAGATCTCTAAAGAGATATATGAAAGAAGGAAAGCTCCCAAAAAGGCTGGGCCAAGTTTTGATTCATTTGCAGATGAGCCATGTCTCAATGAGGGAAAAAAAAAGACAAGACATATTAATCTACTGGGAATATCATAAAAATGTCATGCCTGAACTGTGTCAACTAGCAAAAGTTGTTCTGGCAGTTCCAGCAACCCAAGTGTGTGCTGAAAAAACATTTTCAGTCCTCAGATTTATCATGTTGTTGCAGGCGCACAGTATGACAGAGGACATAGTACATGTTATTTTATTTCACTAAAAAAAAGTGCTCTTGAAAAAACTTTGTTTATTTGAGAACATAAAAAAGTACTTGGAAAATTTTTGTTGTTGCAGTCAGAAAACAAACAAACAGTCAAAACCCAATAGTTTTAATTTTTAGTTTCAACACTGTTTTGAACTAACGCTTGAGTTTGATGGGTGTTGGTTCTGACTGGTTTGTTCTGGTAACCAAACATTTGGGGGTTTTTTTGTGGTGTCTTGAACTGGATCTGTACCCAGACTGGATACAACTACACCCAACCCCAAAAAGGGTGGAATAGCTGTCCATCTTTGAAAGACCTGAGCTCCCTTACAGGTTCGGTATTCTCTTATCCTATGACAATAATTTCCAGTCTGACTGAGCCAACGGGTCGCTGGAGATATCAACACTGCAGGTGAGAGAGCAAGTTCAAGGTCAGACCTAATGGTGCTGAGCCTCTGATCCATAAAATGTCTGTCCAGGCTGTTAACTTGGTTATACCACAGTCCTAAAGCTAAATATGTATTAATAAATGAAATAGATTAAGAGCTGTCCTTTGGTTCCAATGCCAAGATGCAAAGCCAGGATTATAACCTTACGACTAAACTCTTGTTCCTCCAAAGATGGTGGCTTCATCCATCCCATGAAACATTGGAACAGGCTGCCCAGGGACATGGTTGAGTTGCCATCCCTGGAGATATTTAAAAGATGTGTAGACGTAGTGCTTAGGGACACAATTTTGCGGTGGACTTGGCAGTGTTAGGTTTACAGTTGGACTCGATGGTTTTAAGGGTCTTTTCCAACCTAAACGGTTCTATGTGTTAGGATCTATCCTTTTGATCCTCTTATCTGTGCATGGGAGTGCCTGGAAAAGTGCTGGTGGACAGAGTGCATGAAAAAAAAATATCAGGAGGCTCGTGTGCCAGTGCACAAGCCCTTACCTTGCTTACGAGACATGAGCAGGAAGGCTAATCTCTATGCAAGAGAAGAGAAGCTCAGGCATAATCTGTCCAGGTACAGGAGGACTCAGAATCAGTGTTTTATTCTGAGCATGGTCAGTCTGCTTCTCCTGGGAGCTTGGACTTGCTCCAGACCCAAATGTGACCTTGAGTGTTTCCCAGCTAGGCAAGGAGATTTTCCTGGGGCAAGGCAGCTGGGCAGACACTCCATGGAAGGTGGCAGGTCTGCAAATGAATTCACCCTGGCACAGCTCTATCAAAGTCAAGACAAAAATAACCCCTCTGAGGTCAACCGAGTAACATCTGGGATGAATTTGGCTTACTGGAGCTGTCTGTATTAAAAACAAGCAAACAAACAAACCAACGTGCCAATTGACCCTGCTCCCCCCTCGACAGAAGTATGTGTTGCAGGGTTAACTTTATGGGTTATTTTATATCAGGCCAGAAGATCAGCTTGATAACCCCAAGCAAAGGCTGGTTCTGCATTTAAGATCCAAGCCTGGGAGAAGATGATTGGCTTTGATTGCTCCTGATCCCCGTCCAGAAAAAGTCGTGTCTTAGTTTATCGAGATTTAAGGGTCCAGGCTTGACTGCTAGCCCGGACTCAGGAGTTTCCCTCAGAGATTCTTTATGTGTGCTCATTTTCACATATAGTTAATAAAGAGCCAGCCCCATATTTTATGGTGACTGCTCTTGATTTTATGAACAGGAGAGAAAAATGTCAGAGGCCGCCTGGAACATGCTAGAATAATTTAATTTCAATTACGGTTCATGGTTATTTTTTGCTTTAGATTTCATGGGATGATGAATTAGAAACCACCTCCTCACCAAGAATCTCCCCTACCAGCTCCTCACCTTCATCTTTTCATTGAACCTTCTTCCTGGTCTGGACATCTCTCCTCTCTAACAGGTCTCTCCTCCATTAAGGGACCTCTTTAGGATTGGGAACCTAAATCTTCAGCCCTACCTTGCACTCAAAACCAGAGCAATTCAACCACAAAATATTACGTTATTTCCCATGTCTGTCTTCGCTGCTTCGTTATCTCTCTTGATGAGAGAGGATGTGATGCACTACATCAGATTAATATAAAACTGTTCTTCCAAAATGGATTCCCCCACAAACACACACACCTATTTATGATGTGCACAATGAAGAAATTCTACTATTTTGGTGGAAGGGAGAAACAACAGTATTCGGACAAAAAAAAAAGTTTTCCTCTGAGATGTTTCCAGCTCAGTTATGAAGCTTTAGGAAAAGAAGCATCCAAATATTGGTTATCCATCAAAATCAAATATACAGAAATTCTTGTTTGGTTAAAATGCAGTTCACAGGACTGTGATAGAAGGGATAAAAGAAAAGTCATTTAAAATATGAGAAAGTTAAGCTGAGATGATGTTTTTCTCTGCAAGCAATAGTTTCCCCCATGAACTTTGGAAAAAAATGAACCAGGAATTATAATTCCGATTGAATTATTTTAACATATCCCAGTGCACTGATTTTAAAAAATCTTAGATAAATTAGGGAGGATGAATCCATCCATGGTTATTAAGCATGATTGTCCAGATGTAAATTTAATCTTAGTAAATTCCAAAATTTTTGACTCCCAGAACCTGGGGTAGTACAATCCC
Source organism: Pterocles gutturalis (assembly GCF_000699245.1). Lineage (NCBI taxonomy): Eukaryota > Metazoa > Chordata > Aves > Pterocliformes > Pteroclidae > Pterocles > Pterocles gutturalis. The sequence continues at coordinate 67,168 of NW_010126497.1, forward strand.
GGAGGACTGCTGTAATCTCACTTTCTTCTTTAGGCATTTTTCCTAGGTATGTGGTGCTGGTCACTGTCAGAAACGGGGTAAGACCTTTAGTTTGACTTGGTGCGGCTGTTCTCATGGTCTGAAACCAGTCCTGGAGCTGTACGTGATGCAACCTCAGCATAACTTCTGCACACACTGAGAAAAACAGGCATTTTTCTTCCATCAGTTGTTTTAGATTAACGATTATGCAAGGCTTGGAGGAAGAGGTAATGCTTTTTATTGAATCTAATGATGTATTTTGAAAAAATAAAAAATAAAAAAACCCAAACCCAGACTGGCTTTCACACACATGTTCTTTTTCAGTTTTGAAATAAAAGCAGCAATTGTCCCAGCTAAATGAAAGTTTAAGAACAATCGCTTGCCGTTGAGTTGCTCAGGTTAATCAGAGCATCTAGGAGTGAAAATGTCTGGTACTTGTAACAAAGAAGGAGTGTTAGGAAGGTGAAATATATCTATAAAAAGATATGTTAGTTACGGAGGGGAAACATAAAAAACCTGTAAATCTATATTTGAATCCATTCCTTTCACACCATTTTTACTGGCTGAACAGTCGTTTTTAATAACAGGTTTTAAAACGTCTCCCTCTAAACCAGATTATTACTAAAACTTTTTTGGAAAAATCAAATTTCCTTCCCAGGGGAAATGCCAGCATTTCTACTTCTGTTTTTATTCCAAATTGGAACACAGAAGTGAAAATCTGAAACTTCTTGTGAAATGGCATCTCCAAAAAAACTCCAGTTGGAAATTATAAAATATTTCTTGTCCATAGCATCGACTCGTTGCGTTTCAGCATTGTAGGATTGTTTCTATTTGGTCATATATGATTGCTTCATTTTTGACAACGCTGAAGATTTCATTTCTACAAGACAGAAATATTTTATGGCAAAATAGCGCCAACGGTATGAAATGTTAAAGCCGTTACTGAATGCAATTTCTAAAAGTCAAAACAAAACTATACAAAGCAGCAATGTCTGCACATTGTGGGCTTTGACTTATGGGATAGGTGATCCTAAAGACAAGGAGAAAGTTGAAATGGCAAATTCAAAGTTGCAGCGATGGGCGGGGGGAGTGGGGTGGATTTGGGCAATTTTTGTCAAGAATTTCATGGAAATTGAGCTACACCCACAAAATATTTGGGTTTCGTTGACGCAGCGTTTGCCAATGGAAAATTGTCCTATCCAAAATTTTCCGCCAGGTCTGCTCCGAACGTGCCTTGGCCCAGCAGCATGGGTAGGCGAGGAGCCAGGTTTAAGAAACCTGGGGACTGATCCTGGCCTCACATGGAAGTCCAACGGGGACCTAAGAGGGAAGTGTGATTAATATTGAACCGCTTGGTCAGCCAAACCGTGCCAAAAAGCACAAAGTTAACAGAGGCTGTTCTTCTCAAATGTTCACCGTGGAGCAGAGCTGTGAAGCTGTGGTTCACAAGGAACGACCCGATGAACGTTCTCGTGATGGGTATTGTCCCATGGCACGCAACGGCGCAGGCTGGGGCAGCGTTTGTGCAAGAATGAGCCAAATAATCCCTTTGCTTAATGTGCATCAATTAAGAGTTGGTCTGGGGGGGTTGCTTGGAGGGGTGGGTGTTTAGCCTTTAGCAGAGCCGTATCCTACACGTTAGAGGTTTAAATTCAACGTTTTCCTTTGGAGATTAGGAATGGGTTGGAAAACCATTCCCAGTGCATGAGTCCAGGTAGGTTAACAGACACATGACATGGCAGAGCAACCACTTCCAGCTCCCATCCTTGCTCTGGTGACTCACAAGTGGATCAGACAGGTTTCCTGCCATTCCCAGGGTGCTTGGGAAGGGAGAAGGAGCCAGGACAAGCCATTTCTATGAGCTTCCTCCTCTTATTTCCCCACAGAAGGGCCTGTTTGGCTGGGGAGGTGTGACATTGTTCTCACAGCCAGCAGGCTGTGGCTCTGATGTCCCATGTCTTCAGATGTGGCACTAGCCAAGCTGTCCTTAGGACAGAGAGGAGACCAAGCCCCTCCGGTGGGGGTGAAACACTTGTTCCAGGAGAACCACAGGAGCAATTCCACCAAAGAAACCAGCCAGCCCAGCCCTGTTTGCAGCCGACAGATCTTCAGGCACGGCTGAAAACCAGAGTCTGTCTGTCTGCTGCGTTCCTGGAGTGCCCATGAGCCAACACCACGGAGCCGTTCCCAGCAGGCTCCCTGTTCCCGTTAAACCACATCACAGGAGAGCAGGGCTGGCAAGGCCTGGGAAAGCGATCCTTGCACCCGTTCAGCTGTCCTGGGGCAGAATTAGCTGCTCCTAAATAATTGCAAATGACATGGCCCAATTTGTAGCCTGAACCTGGCTCGGGGGCTTTGGGAAGAGCAGCCCAATAGGCGGGTGCACCGAAGAGCCCCGTGCTGCTGTCTAGCACACGAGCTGCACCTTCTTCACAGCATGGGCTAGATGGAGATCAATCCTGTCCAAGGTCCAAAAAACAAAAGGGGAAGAAGCACGAGCTGCTGCAAACTCTGAGCTCAGCATCTTTATCCAAGGAGGCTGCGTTCTTGGCAGCTTTGGGGTGCGCCATCGATTCTCCCCAAGAGCCATGCTGCAGTGGAAAAGACAAGGCGTCCTGGTTGCATGAAGCCTCTCAAAGCCAGGCAGAAACCCCCAAGGCCAGGACAGTGCTGGGTTTACATTTCTTCGAGGGCCTAATAAGTCTTCCTTCCCTCCCTCCATCCCTGGAGAGATGGCTGTTTGGATTATTACCATCCTTAATTGTTGATGATATACGAGTGCACATTGCAAAGGTTTGTTATTTTTGGAAGAGCCGTGAGGGGGACCTTTCCAGCAATGTGTCAGGGTTTAGCACACAGAACCGTGTGGCTCTGGGCCCTTTTTCAGAGACAGAGCTGTATTTCAGCTGGAGGCCATTTCGGATGATGGGATGTGTCTGCTGGAAGTACCAGAACGCGGTCACTCGTATTCTGCAGGGAGGAATGGCTGTTTTGATGTTTCAAGGACAGACGCAAGCATCTGCTTTCTGCAGGTAATGTGGGGAAGGGAAGTTATGGATGTAGGTAAAGCAGGTGCAAGCTCTCCATCCTCATCTTCCCTTCCCCTATCTGCATTGCTCCCAAAATGAGGGTGCAGCTATGGGCAGGATGAAAATAGGGCCCCACTTTCTTCTAGGAGAAGGAGGTTGGAAGGTGGCCACTGCTTTGTGTCCTGGTCACACGTAGCAGCTCTGCTCACTGCTTGGAACAAGGACCTCCACAGCCCATTTCCCACTCCAGCAATACTCTGTTCTCCAGCTCTTTGGGACTATACATTGGTGCTGGTTTTACATATCCTTAGCACCAAATCCTTCTTTCCTTTCATGCCCAGTTGTGCAGCTAGAGGAGCAGACTCTTTTTGCAATGCCATTTCCAAAACATCTTCTTCTGCAGTAGCTCCAAACAGGGGTTCAGGGATGCATTTAAAACAACAGCAGGTCCCACGTCCTTGCTTTTCCATATATGCTTCAGTGTGTAACAACTTCAAGTGTTTTCTGCATTTTTGCATATCTTACAGTGGGGATGGATGGCATTGAATCAAATCAGGTATATTGCTGCTCCAAAGACTGTCAGGACACATATAACAGGGTGTGCATCTGTGTTTGTGTGTGTGTGGAGACCTGGACTGGTAAATATACAATAAAACCAGATAATGTGTGTACGGGAATGGGTGACTAGATAAATGGATAGACGAGAATTCATGAGAAAGGATGACAGAATCCCAGTGTGTAAATAGCCAGAGTAGTGCTTTATTATTTAGTCTCCCCTTTATATTATGTTATAAATAAAGCCTTTGTTTTACTGGCTTTTGGAAGGATGAGCAGAAGCTAATTCAGAATTTTCTGGAGGGTGGGAACATTGGAAGCAAACATCCCCTTTGGGACCATTATGGCCAAAAAGTGACTTTATCTATTGAGAACAGCATGGCAAAGCACTTTAAGGAGCTGAGCTACTTAAACAGCTCTTGGAGCCAGGTTCTCAGTTGCATCCCCGTGAGACAGCCTCCTCGCACAACGTCTGTCACTCCCTGGATGCAGTGTAGACATCTCAGTGCTGCTGAAAACCAAGGTTTTGGTGATGATTAATAACTAACAGATTTTGTTCCACCAGGGGAAAAAAAAAAACAAAACAAGTCACAACAATTAGGATGGGTTTCCAGCCTGTGGGCGTTTGCTGGGCCTGATAATCAGAAGTGTAAACAATACTAAAATAATGTCCTGCTGCCCCCCGGGGCTTTCGGTGGAACAGAGTGTCCAATTCGCTTGCCTTTCAGGGCAGGGAAGAGGCGGTGTTGTTCTTCACGGTGAGGACAAACACGGGTGGAAAATAACAAGAGGAACCATATTAAGCAAAAAAGGCCACAAGAAGAAATGCAAATTAGAAAGTTGTCAGACGTGGGGGGAAAAGTGACCTTTTGCCTCCAGCACCACTTCTGGAGGAGCAGAAGCTCTTTGAAGAGCGAATGGTAGCAGCACACTGGGCAGCACTTGGCCCAGTGCTGTCCAAGGCGTCATGAAACTGGTGTTCCCAAAGACAAGGGTGGGGTGGCTTGTCACTGCCAAGGTCCCATCCTGCTTGTGCCCAGCACAGAAAGGTCTTGCCCTGTTTTCTCCATCCTCCCCAAATGGGATTTCCATCTCTGAGGGTAGGTGGCCCTGCTGCTTCTCCTGGCATTGAGCTCTTTGCATGAAGTGTGGGGCTGATGGAGCCCTTTCCAAATTCACCGATGAGATAAGAAAGTCTAGCTCTCCAGAAAACAAAAGCATTCAGGAGACCAGAAATGGTTCACCATTCACAAGCTTTCTGGTACACCATTTGCACGTGCCAAAGAAGCAAAGGAACTGGGAGCTTTGGAAAGATTGACCTGGGTTATATTTACCTGAGTGCACAAAAGTTTTCTGTATATAGAAGATTACACAGATGAAAAACATATAACCCTTAAAAGAACTAATCTGTTCAATGTTTTGATGATTAATCGACTCAGTCAAGACAATTCCCTGGGTCTGCAAAGGGGCACTTGAGTGTGAAGGAGACCACAGCATCTCCAGTGGGCTGCCAAGCTCGGGAATGAGACATCAGTTGTGTAGATGGGGGACAGATCAGGGAAAATGTGTAAATAAAAAAAAATGAGCTAATCCTGTAGTGAGGGCTCATGACTTGGAGAAAAGCCCATGTGTCCGTCTGTCTCTGTCTTTGGAAACTCAGCATATTCATTCCAGCTTTCACAAATATAATCATATACTGTAGAACTTTTAAGTGATGCCTGTATTCATCTACCTAGCTGCATTTTGTTGTTTTATCTTGGTTACATGTACGACAATTTTCAGTCCCAATATTACTAAGTGAATTTTAAAGTGCTGATCCCTGCCTCTCTTCTGTCCTAGCAGTCGGATGTCTTGAGGGTTAACCGACCTCCAGCAGGGTGGGAGTCGCTGCCAGTATCTGGCAGGAGACCACCGTGCCCTTCAGCTGAGGCTGACGATCTCTATCCTGACAGTGATGGGTTCAGGTACCAATGACAAGGACAGGTGGAGTAAACGTGCATGTCTGCTTTGGACCTTGGATGCTCATGGATGACTTGGGGTGCACCAAGGAAACCCATCAGATGTTAAGCAGTACATTTCATGCCTGAAATAGGGAGGACCTGAGCTTGATCCTGATGAGGTCTTGGGTCAGGTTTTCTGCTCTGGAGGTCACATTCACCACCTGAGGCGGTGGTGACTCCATCAAGGAAGCTGCCCTCTGTAGCAATTTCCAGTTTCTCTACAGATAACAGCAACAGGACTCATTCCATCTGACTTCGGCTGTCTGGGGATCTGTGAATTAGAAATACCACCCTTTGGAGATGACCCTTTCAACTAATAGACAAATTCCTTAGACAAGATGCCCACCTTACCATCTACCACAGTCCATAAGGTGGGTCTTCCTTACAGATCCATCCTTGCTCTTACTAAATATGTAGTAAAATTACATATTTCCAGGAACAAGGGCAGTTTAGCAGGATTAGATTTAGGTAAACAACTAGAAAAAAAAAAAAAAAAAAAGGAAAGATGAACTCTTCCATTGTATTCCTTTCTGGGCTTTGGCAACCAATCAACCAAACAAGAACCTGGATGGTGTTTGTTTAACCTCCTGGGTCTGTAGATTTTCATTCCCTGGGAAATTGCCAGTATTTTCAGCTTCCAGCTGGTCCAGGCATGCCCAGGAGAGAAGAGGGATCTTCTGTGGGTGTTTTATTTTTTTATTTTGAGTTTCTTTTTTTTGTTTTTATTCTCCTGAATTTTGGCACTTGTGCTCTCAATGTTGTCCTGGACTGGAAAGTGTTGAGGTACAAAGAAAATACTGAGCAGAAAAAGGTTATTCAAACTTTTTCAAACCTCAAGTAAGGTTCAGTATGGGTTCACTTCATGTTATATGCAAGTTTGGCAGAGAGATGCTTATTCTTTTGAAATGAAAAACTTCAGCTCTTCTGGACGTGTTCTCCTCTGAAGGAGTTGTACCTGGTTCACAAAGGTATCGTTCTCAGATTGGTGTTTGTGTTCTCAGCCTAGAGAAAGCTTTCTGGTTCTTGAAGACTACTCCATGGTTGAAGAGCTCAGCAAGAGTCAACAGAGGCTTAGTCATCTACATCGAGAGCAAAATTATTGAGAGTTAAAGTACCAAAAGAAATAGGCAACAGTTTAGGAAGAAAACAGATTCCTTTTTAACTTGGAGAACCACATTGACATCTGACTAGAATTGGGAGAGAGGGGAGAAGGAATAAATGGAAATGTTCTCCGTAAACAGGTGAAACTATAACTTCTTTTGTGAGAGGTTCTTGTAGCTGCTTATGAAGTGTCTGGTCAAAACCAGATGCTCCCACGAGATGAATCTCTGATCTGATCCAAGAGGGAACACAGTGATCTTCTCCATATGGCAGATGGTCAGACACATCCTGGAAAAAAATAAGTTATTTTTGTCCAGATTTTTATTGAAAGGTTTATTTATTTTTAATCTTTTTTTTTTTTTTTTAAACCAGTAGATTCCAAAACTTTGTGGTTTTTTTTTAAACAAAATTCCAGACTTAGGGAAGAAACTGATTTTTTGTTGTTATTTTTTTTCTATATTCCAGCTCAAAGATATTCCAGTGGTGATCTTCAGCTACCACTTCTCCTTTGCACTGCCTCACGCTGAGGTTGCTTAGTTACTGTTAGCTATTTCCAGCAAATCCAGGAGGCATCTAAAGTATTTGCATGTTCAGAGCTCCACTTCTCAGAACCCATTTTTAAATTGTTCTTACCGTGTAAAATCTTTCCCGATACTGCAATTTATATTTTTCTCTGCTACAGCCTAAGTCTGCTCACCTCACCCAAGCCTTTTGCCTCTTCTTCTGTTCCCCAAGTGTTTCAGTGCTCTGCTCCTCACTTCTCTCTTTTCTCACTTGACCTATTAACTGAGTTGCAGGCACCTTCTTATGCTGCTATGTTTCCAAAAGGAAAAAAATAATAATAAAAAAAACCAACCCATCAACCCAAGAAGCAAACTTTAGTTAAAAGGTATTTTTTCTAGGACATTGTGTATGTTTTACCTGTAGGCTTTCCATGGAAGAAAATGCATAAGAAGAGAAATTTTGACCAAACTCTAAATTTAAAGTAAGAATTGCTGTTTTGACTGGGAAAAGAACATTATTCTCTCTCTATTTGGTCCAGGACTAAGCTGGTTTTTTGCTGCTGTTTGCCAGCAAAAACTATTCCCAGTGAATATATTTTTTTATTTTGCACCGGCAAGCATTAATATTCCTTTGCCCCCATGCCCCAAAACTTCCTTTTGCTTGATAGCCAGGTCAGAGCAGTCTTTGCTTGATGTTACAGGTAAGCAAGAGACCCTGTGTTAAATCTGTGAATTTAAACATTCAAGGTTTATTCCATCTTTTTGGATAGTCACCATAGGGTTACAACGCTCACAAGCTTCTAGTTGCACTTTTCTCCCGAATTTTCTTGAAACTTCTTGTCTTATGCTTTCTGCTCAGAATCTCGTATAATCTGATGCCCCACCTATGGACTGTAGTTTCCCAAATGTCAGAAAAGCTGGTACTGGGATCAAATTCCTACAGTTGGGTTGACTCTTCCATAAGAAACTGTCTCCTGGCTTCGGACGCGAGTGAGCACTGGTAAAATTTGCATCCAGAATAGAGCCTAAACCATATTTCTCAACTTTTTAAAAAATTCCTTTGTCCTGATTAGCTGGAGATTGTCCATCCCTTGAGAAATGTTCAGAGTACAAGAAAGGAACGGGTTCAAGAAGTCTCTCAACTAGGTGAATAATGATTTAAGAATGAGAGGGAGGGAGAAAATGAGCTCCTGGCTTGCTATTTTTTCCTACATGCTTTCAGAATTTGGGGAAATTTGCCCCTCAGACGATTTGTATCCAACATGTGTCATCGTGCCTTCCCATGAAAACGACTTTTTTTTTTTTTTTTTTGAAGCCCTTGGCAAGCGGACACCACCAAGTAAGTGTAAGTGCAAAGGTCTTCTCCAACTCCAATTGCTCGGAGGGCTGGAGTTAGCCAGGATACAGAAGACAGGAAGGCTCTGTCAGAAGGAAATATTTCGTCCTCTAAAGGGGAGACCGTAAGGAAAACAAAACACATCTACCTTATTAAATAAAAGCGTAATTAGCTGGAAGGAAATGTGAAAGGCGTTAAGAACAAAAAAGAAACCCCTTTTTTTCCTGAGGTGGGAAGACCACCAATAGTCACCAAAGTGGAGAGAATTTATGACAGTGTGGAGGAGAGTCTGTTTGGAGATACTTTAATGGTAATTTTTAGGAAGAATTTACAAGCATGCTCTGCTACTGAGTGGAAAAATACATTGGCCACAAAGAAATTGCTGTTTGCCAAGCCTAATGATTCATTTCTGAGTCATAAATAATAGGTCCCTAATGACAAAGGGTATAAGAGTGGTTGTCTCTTGCCAACTATTTATTAGAAAATAGAGCTAAATCATTAGCTGGGAGCTCTCTTACCGGAAAGCTGAAACCACATTTCTCTATGAAAGGTCATAAGCTATTTCCACAAGAATTTAGACAAAACATTATTGCATTTTAAATCTTTCATCTTTAGCACCAAAAAAAAAAAAAAAAAAAAAGCAAGGGAAAAAAAAAAAAGGCAATTGGTTCACCAGAGAACTCTAATTTGTCGTGGGGCATCCCTTGAGATCCAAAAGGGTAAGTAAAGAACAGGGGGAGTTTGGAAACACCAGCAGCAGTGTCTTCTGAGGGAATGGAAATTAATTAGCTTCACCTCCTTTGGAGACCCTCCTCACCCCACCCTCGGCAGCCTGCTGGCACGCTGCGGCTCTGGAGGATGGTGCAGTTCTTGGTAGACCAAGAGGAGCCCATTGCCCAGCTTCTGATCTCCAACCTCGTGGCCAGTGCTGGCCAATCGAACCATTTGCTATCACCGGAGCCACCATCCGTCATCTTATGAGGAATAATGGTGCCCTGGGCTTTGAGGGCATGCATCAGCCATGGTTCTCAGAGGACTTTTTTAGCTTGAATTAATGAGTTGCTAGTTCAGCAAAGTGCCTTGGTGACTACTTCATGCATGTGGACTTCAAAGAGCTTTGGGGGGACATCATAAGTAAGCCCACGTCAGTGTGCTTTGCCAAAGCGGCGTCTCTTGTTGTGCTGTTCAAGTATCAGTAAGCCTGAGCCTGAAAGGGAAGGGAAACTGAGGCATGGAAGGGCATGGGCTAAAGCAAGCCACCCACGATGACTTCTCTTGGAGCGATGGGTACCTGGAGGGATGAGCTGTTTACCCACTGCAATGGTGGAAGCTGAGCAGAGATCTGATCTCCTGCAGAGGACCTGGCTTGAGGAAATCCTGGGAGGTTGTAGCAGAGACCAGAAGAACGGCTATGGAGGGATTCATCTCACCTCCCTTCAGCTCTCCAGGTGAGACCTACAGGCACCATCTGGGCTCCTCTGCAGTCAATGAGGAGACACTACACCCTTGGCAATGAGTCGTTTCTCCTTTTGGTGAACCATAGTCTTTCTGCAAGGGTTCCTCTCTGTGCTGGGGGCAGAGGGAGTGGGAAGGATTGAAACTGCAAACAGGCTGTTCTGTACCTATTATATACCTAAATTTGGCTAAAACAACCTCTGACTCAGTTGCATGCCTATCCCTGGGGAAAACATCTCTGCCAGTCCCAGCTGCTGAACGCCAAGTATAATGTCTGATCTGGAGGCCATGTCTCCCTGACTTTGGACCGATCTGTCTCTAGAGGGGTTAATCAACTGCAACACTTAATTCTTTCCCATTCATCAGCTTTATTATCTGTTACTCAAGTGAAGTTAGCCTTGATTTCCACCTTTATGAGAGGGAATGGTTCGCTACGCTTTGTTGGTGACTCCGTTGTCGGTTCAACTGTGTGCTGTCCATTGGTGAGCGAAATTTTAATTAAGATGTCAAATAAAACCAAAGTCAGATCTGACATGCCAGTGGAAGAGCTGAGAAAATGCAATGCAGAGTCAGGTTTTGCATGGTCTCACAACACTTCATTTTGTGGATGACGGTTTATAATCACAGTTGATGGAGTGATGCAATTATGCACAAAACTCAGGTTTAATTTCTGGTGAAAAAAATATCTGCTTTTCCTTCTTAATATTTAAAATAATTTATGCTAATGAAATTTTGAGCCCCAGGTTTTGGACGAATGCCGTTCCAGCAATGCATGTCAGGCATTTGCTGCCTTCAACCTTCTGTGTCACAGAAAAAAAAATCAAGACTTCTTCCTTAGATTAACTTAAGCACAGGACAGAGAGGGAAGATGGGCAGGGAAATGCAGCTCTTGTCAGGGGCTTTTGTTGTGCTCTGCCTTTGTCCCAGTCCCGGAACTGTGGTTCTGAACCAACTGCAGTAAAATAAAATCATAGAATCACAGAATGGTTTGGATTGGAAGGGACCTTCAAGATTGTCTAGTTCCAACCTCTTGCCATGGGCAGGGATACCTCCCACTAGACCAGGTTGCTCTATATTTATCCTTATTTATATTATCTTCTAATATTAGAAGATATTTATGATTCTCTGGGATGGTTTTCCTCCAAGCAGTGGTAGTTTCTATCTTGAGTGGTTTTTGTTCAGCCCTCTTGTCTGCTCAGTTTGTGTTGTCTTTAAATAGAGAGGGTCCTTCCTTGGGCACACTCTGCTTGTCTGCCCGGCTCCTTTCTCAGATGGGGTTCGAGGACTCTGCAGGATGACAAAGAACAGCTTCTCAATACTCTTCTATAGGAGGACCATGCAGAAACAGTGTCATTTGACTCCCTCTCTGTCCATGCCTCAAGCCAACATTGGTGGTTTTATTTCCAATTCTCACACTACCCATCAGACATGTCCAAGACATGATATCCTAGCCCAGATTTCTGAGGAATGCATCCTAGGGTTAGCAGCTGTCCTGCTGGGAAATAACACCCCTCTTCTGCCAGAAGTTTTTCCCAGGAGCTCAAAGATGTTTGATTTCTGGACTGTCCAAAAAATAACTCAAGAATCAGGTACCTGACCATCCTTAAGATCTGGGACTCCATTTCAAGCAGTGGGGATCTCTTTGAAACCAGCAGAACTAAGAGAAGAATCCCTGAGATTAAACAGATCTCAGAAATCTTTGACCCCCAAAGTCTCTTGGGAAGGTTGTGTAAGACCATCCCATGGCTGACCCATCCTGCGTTTGCCTTTCCCAAGCACATGCACACATGCACACACAGACATCCCCAACCTGTGGCTTTTCCACCTTGAGAGCAAAGTGCAAACTGCGTGGAATAAAATGTAATTGCTTCATTTGAAAACCACAGGAAACCTTGTAAACCTTTGAGGAACATTTCCCCATTGACCCAGCTGGGTTTTTTTTCTGGTTTGCTCTGATTGTGCTGCAAGGAGCTGAGGGATCTGCCAGAGGTTTATGATCATTCCAAAAGAAAAAAAAAGCCAAGCGTGGCCCTGGTGTTGGGTGTTGCTCTACTTTCTTCTTTGCAGAAGGAATTGCTCTCTGCCTGTCCTGATAAGCTGGCTTGATTCAGCTCGGCGCTGAGCCTGCCTTGTGCGATAAATGCAGCTGGAGCCAAATGCATTTGCCACGGCGTTTCACCGCATGGAGACACTAAACTCGCCGTGAACTCTGCGGTTTCAAAAAAATCGTTGGGCCATAATTCACTGGGAAGGTAAAAAGTGGAAGCTGGCTGACATTACCCTGAGGGTTCTGCAGAACATCTGGGCATGGAGAGGAGAAAAATGCAATGGAGGGAATACTGTCCAGCCCCCAACGGGGCTTTCAGGGACAATATCACCCCAATAATCAACAACATGACACTTGCTGGACCATTCACCCACCTGCTCTTGGCCATTGTTGGCCATGGGGTGCTGGGTTAGCTGCTCCAGCTCAGTGTAGCTACTCTTTTCTCTTACCTTGATGTTCATCTATCCAAATACCTTTCCTACAGACAATTTACCTTTCTATGCTAATTTGTGTGATGCCTGTGCATCCATCCCTTCACTTTTGCATGTCAGCATGCATTTCTCCTATTTCAATTCCTATCAAATCTTCATCTTTTTCCAGTTTAAAGTTGCTCATCAACCTGAACATGCTGGCAACCAAACCTGAATGACTGCCTGGGAGTGGCAAATCCCCTACCATGTGTCTCACTGTGCCACCGCTGACGGAGGAGGAAGAAATACAGTCCAGGATTAAATTAAAATTTTTTTTCTTAATCTGCAGGCAGATGGAATTAAATTTTTTTAATAAAAAAAAAAAAGTCAGGCTAAGCCCTTGTCTATGCAAATGGGTTTCTGCAATATCCCCTTGTGAAGGTGTCTCATAAAACAACAGGCAGCCACAGCCTCGGATACTTGCTCCCACACCGTGGATTTGGTGGGTGTGCTCTGGCTCTCTTCCTACAGGTCCAGTTCTCTGGATGCAAAGCATCTAGCTCTGTTTCCTGAGCAGAAGGTGTGATCTGAACAAGGATGTGCAAAGCAGGAGCCCAGACCATCAAATCAAAAGATATATTTTCCTACAGGCTCCAATGGGAACCCCTGGTCAGTACACTGGTCCAGCCCAACCTTCGTATCTTACAGATCTTGTGGGTAAATGAGCACCTGTCTTCTTCTGTTCCTCTGAGAGCATGACTGAAGCACACACAGCATCTTCCAGTACTTTGTCACTGAAGACAGATGATGAAACTCCAGCTGCCAAGAATAAAAAGCAAAGAACCCAGATATCTTCCGTCCTCTTTCACAGCAGAGTGTTTCCTGGGTCTTCCAGGGAATTTTGGAGCAGTAGGTAAAATCAAAGTCATTTTTTTGGGGAAAAAAAGCAAGGATCTCATAGAACCATACTCCAGTCTAATCTTCAGAGGTGACATGCCCCCATCCGTCATTGCTATGCTGAAGTGAAAATTATCTTCTCATACTAAGCATCCTTAAACAACAATATCCCATTTATTTAAAGGTGAAACATGATCATTTGGGGGACTATGCTTAGTAACCCGTATTTGGAAATTCCTGGCTTATATGTGTCAGGAATATAGAGCTGGAAGGAGCGTCTTGGCTCGTGCAGGAAACCATGTCATATCATCTCATCCCTAACCTTCAAATGTGCCAGAAAAGCACTTAAGCACACGCTTAATTCCCACGTACGTCAATGGGACACGTGCGTGTCCTTCCCTGACTCACGTTCTCTTTAGATATGTGCTCAGCGGCTTTTCTGAATCAGGGCCGTAGGTGTCTTGGGAGTCCTGCCCCGTCAAAAGCCATGCAGCCAGATTCTGTGTTAGGTGATGACGTAAGACAGCACAAAACCTCCCACAGCTGCAACCTCCCACAAAAGCAGCACCACTGCATTGCTGCATGCGGCAAAACAAAGCAGTTTCTGAGAGCCGTGAAACTTCAGTGTCAAAGCTGGTTAATAACGTGCAAATGAGCTTCTCTTTGCATGACCAAGGTTTTTTCCAAGATGGGAGTGACTTTGTCCTGGATCCTGAGACAGTGGGAGAGTGGATGTAGTTGCATCTGTGTGGAGAACAGCACAGGCCTGGTTACCTCTTGAAAAGCTGAGCAGGATTTTCTAGTTGGCCTAGAGGAGAGGAGAGGAGAAGAAAAAAGAAAAGAAAGAAAGAAAAAGGAAAAAGGAAAAAGGAAAAAAGAAAAAAGAAAAAAGAAAAAGAAAAAATAAAAAAAGAAAAAGAAAAAAGAAAAAAGAAAAAAGAAAAAAGAAAAAAGAAAAAAGAAAAAAGAAAAAAGAAAAAAGGAAGGGAAAAGAAAAAAGAAAAGAAAGGAAGGGAAAAGAAAAGCAAGAAAAGAAGAAAAGAAGAAAAGAAGAAAAGAAGAAAAGAAGAAAAGAGAAAAGAAAAGAAAAGAAAAGAGAAAAGAGAAAAGAGAAAAGAGAAAAGAGAAAAGAGAAAAGAAAAGAGAAAAGAGAAAAAAGAAAAGGGGAAGAGGAGAAAAAAGGAAAGGAAAGGAAAGGAAAGGAAAGGAAAAAGCAAACAGGAAAAAGAAAGAAAGAAAAAAAAAAGGAAAAAAGAGAATATAAGAAAATCATCAGCTCAGCTTCAAATGGCCACCAGACCAATGACCCATCCAACACTGTCCTGTCTTGGGTAGTGGCTGACAATGGATGGTTAAAGAGAGTATGAGACTGGGACAAACAGGAGTGATCCCCCCCTGGTTGTGACCTCCCAGCATTCAGCAGTCACTTGGGGATTGCACTGGGATCCTGGCATCTGGCGATTAAGTCCTCCAGGAATGTATTTTACCTCTTCTGCCCCCAAGGACTGACATAGTGTGGTGTGAGAAAGTGCTGTCTTCTGTCCGTGTGGACCTCATGCCCAAATTCTCACGTGCCCTCAAACCCTGGTTTTGTGGGAGAAACAGTATTTCTTGGCCCTGAGTCATCCAGGATACCCAGGTCTCTGTCCTAGACCAGTCAGTGCTTTCCCAGGCTGAAGGATCTCCATCCGTTTGATGTCCCTTCCTAGACCTCATACGAGAAAGCTGAGATCTAGTTTCTCAAGTGAACTGGGATATCACAAAACCTCTTGTTTAGCCTGGAGCAGGAGCAGCACAAGCCATCATGCCATGGTTGGTGTGATGTGGCAGAGTAGAAACACATATGGCACAGCAGAAACACTTTCTGTAAAAAGGTGTTGGAGAGATTGCAAGATTGCATCTGTCGGGATGGAGCTTGCTGAAACCGGAGTGCTTTGCACAGAGAGACACATTTCACAGACACTTCATTTTGGAAGAAAACCTTGAGAAAAGATCAGGCCATGCTGAAACATCCCTTGCTGATGTTTTCTGAACATTTGTTCACTGTAAAATCTGATTTTTGAATTTTAGCTTTTAGTTTAAAAACGTTTCATTTTTGTGACATTGGATGCCTAGATACACATCTAAAATACAGAATCTATTTGTAGGCAGAAATCATAAGAAAATGGGTCATTGGAAACACTTGAATCACATCAATGCTTTTTTTTTCTTTTTTTTTTTTTAATTTGCAAACATTTATAAAATTCTCTATTTTTTCTTCCCCTTTTTTGTTTCCAAACCACATCTCAGACACTCCTACCCCATCCAGAAAATAACTTGTCTTCACACAGACCTTTCAATTTCTCTGAAAGCATCTGGCCTGCAGGAATATTCTTGTCCTGCATTATTCCCTTGTAGCCTCAGTGTATTTTATGAATTATCAATATGATGGGAATCAGGAGCTCTTCAACACCTATAAACACGAAAGCAATTTGGCTGCATTGTTCAATATACACTCGCGACTGGAAGCACACATATTTATCAAGGTATCGATCCTTTTTTTTTCTGATCCTTTTCTGGAGATTGTTTTTTGTGACTTGGCCATACGAGTTTGAATGCCCATGGTCTGGAAATGCTGATGTTCAGTGGAGGTCCACCAGTTTCAACCCAGATACTGTAAAATCTACCGCAAAGAGCTGGAGCAAAGACCTGGCAAATCCCAGCAAAGACCCTGGTCCGTGGGAGCTGAATGCGGTGGGAGGCTCCGTTTAGTGCATCTCATAGCCGAGATGGAGAGTGTAGAAGAAAAGAGAAGAAAAGGAATTGCTTGATTTAAGGTGCTCTATTAGTCTTCTGGGATTTAATGGTGAATTTGTGTCGCAGCAGCACACAGATATTGAGACAACCAACACATGAGCAGGTAGAAATGAGTCGTGATGTTGCTGAAAGGATAATATTGTCCCTAATGAGGCATGTACAGATTTGATAGACCTCTTCCCTGCCTCTTCTCAGTCATCTTCTGGGCTCTGACAAGTCATTCTCCATCTAGTAGCCCCTGATAACCACTGCCAGTCACCATTCCTCATCCACCACAGTCTGCTTCGGCTCACAAGGAAAATCCAGCCTGGCTCTAGCTGCTCAGAGCATCTCTGGACCGTATCTGAAGGTGGCCACTGAGAGCCACTGAGGGATAGGGGTTGAAGTAGAGGCACCCTTGGGCATCCTTGTTGCTGGATGTAAAGACAAAGGGGTAAAAGGTTCTTTTAAAAATTATTTTATTCTTCATGGGTGTGAGCAAAAGGGAGAGGAGAAGCCCTCATGGGTCCTGTTAAATCCAGGCAAAGGGCTGGACTCAGGATGAGCCCCCTCATCCATCTGTCCGTCCATCCATCCATCTGTCCATCCATCCATCCATCCATCCATCCCTGCTAAACCGATGACAAGATCACCTCCAGCCCAGAAACTGGTGTCTCCTGTCATCAAAGCAGCTGCTGGGCAGAGGCACCAGCTCTCTGCTGTCCAAGGAGACAGCTCTGCTCCTCTCTGCTACGGTAGAAATCCGAGTGATAAGGCAACTCGAGTGAAAAGGTAAAAAATGTAGACTCTCAGACTACTGATAACGTTCACAAGAAAGGAAAGAAAGAGGAAATTACACTTATGGAGATGGGATGGCTTAGGAGAAGTCCAAACAAATTTCTTCATAAACCCTCTTGTCTTCAGGGACCCCAGGGGGAAGTCAGAAAAAACTCTTTGTGCAGGGAAGGTCAGACCACGGGGCCACAGGGGTTGGTCAAGTACACCTCCCCCCCCCAAAAAAAACCCCAAACCCCAAAACCTGTGCTCATGTCGGTATTACAGCCAAAAGCAAACCCTCTTTCTAGATGGACAAGGCTCTTGGAGGGGCTATGGGGGCCCTGGGGTGGACAGAGAGCTGCAGGGCTGCGCTGAGGACCTGGGCAAGGAGCTGGAAGAAGAGTTGGCATCTTTGCGAGTGGACTGGCCACTAGACGGAGGTGGAGAGCCACGGGTGGGAACGAGATCCCTGCGGTGCCCAGAGTGGTCCTGCTAGAGACAGAGGGCTGGCTGCGATGCTGATGGGGCTGTGGGATGGGGGGAGGATAAGAGCAGCTGGAGTGACGTTGGGGTGGGCTCAAAGGGACCTTTCTAGGGTCATTTTATGGATACTCAGCCTCCTGCTCCAGCCTCCCTTCCCAGGGTGTCCATCACACCCCCTCCTGCCCCAGCCATCGTTACTGTCCTTTAATGGGGGGAGAGATGCACCAGGGAGGGCTGTCTGCAGGCAGCTGGGAAGAGAAGGCAGGCAGGGAAGTAGCAGGGATTTTTCTGGCCAATTCCCCCAGCACAGTACAAGCTTTCCTGTTACCCTGAC
Organism: Pterocles gutturalis; assembly: GCF_000699245.1. Classification (NCBI taxonomy): domain Eukaryota; kingdom Metazoa; phylum Chordata; class Aves; order Pterocliformes; family Pteroclidae; genus Pterocles; species Pterocles gutturalis. The sequence continues at coordinate 84,888 of NW_010126497.1, forward strand.
ACCCAGCTACCCTGTATACTTTTTTTTTTTCTGAAAACACCCCAATGCCATGGTACAACAGCAGCCTGCTCAGATGCAGCATCTGTTTCATCTTAGCACAGTTCCCTTTTCCCCCAGTTTTCCGTGTGGGACCGACAGAGACATGGGGTAACGTGACTTTCCAGAAATCACGTGGGTTTTTGCAGTGAGCTCTGCTCAGACTAATTTCTAACATTCCTGCCTGCCCGTTGTTACCGTCATGTGCCTTTGTCACCACTGGCCAGGGACACCAGAGTCCCTAATAGCAGCATCTACCCCTGGCCAAGGCTCTGCGATGGATAAAGAGAGGGATGCTGAGCTTGCTCTGATTTTCGTAGCCACGTACAAGGAAAGAGTTTAAGGGTCTGAAAGCCACTACTGTATTCTCTGTCTCCAGGGCAGTAAAACATACCCTTCCTGTGGATCGTGCAGCCAGCGCTGTCTTACTTAACTACTCTATTAACTTAAGTAATTCCAGCCAAAAGTCCCTGGCTGGCAAAGATGCGTTTGGGATTTTAAGGGGGAACCAGCAAATGCACAATGAGCCCTTGGGATCTCACCAGAGCTGGGCGAGGGCTTGGAAAAGCTCTGGGGAGAGGGAAGGGGAGAAAGGGGTGGATGAAATCTCCTCCCCTGCCAGTCCTGGTGTCAAGTCAGGCGATGAATAGGACAAGCAGAGGTTTGAACTAATTGCCTTGCTTTCCCGTGCACACACTGTCCCAGGGGGTGTGTGCAGGTGCCGTGGGACCCAGCAGCAGGATTTGTGCACACCCCTGGTCCACAGGACACGGGTTCAAGCCATGTTCATGGCAGAAGCAACTGCAAGCTTCTGGCTTGTGCTGCACCCCGGCAGCAGCAGATGCGAGGTGTCGAACACGCCACGATGCTGCTGCATGAGGATGCTCTCGTCCAAGGGTGAGATTCACAGGGGTGAGACACATGCTTGATTTCTGTACTGTGCCCTGATATTAACTTAGGCAAGGTGCTCTGCCAGCTCTTGTGCCTCTGTGCACAAGGTACAGGGTTATCCTGAGCCATGCTGATCCCCTGCCTGCAGGTGAGGGCTGTGGTCTCCCACTACCCACCACCGCGGTTCACGCCAGTGCTATCAGAGATCTCCCAGCACATGCTGCGTGAGTCCTGGCCAAATGCAAACTGATAATTTCAGCAAATGAACCTTCTGCTCTAATTTCTCTCGCTGCCTGGTGTGCGCTAAGAAAGAGGATGCTGCTGCGTTTGCCAGATGTGCTTCATTTTGGTGCACCCAGCCAGAGAGGCATCTAACACACGTAGCATGTAAAGCACTCTGGCGGTACAGGTGTCCGTGTGCATGAAAATTTTATGGCCATCACAAATTCTTTCTGCAGGAATTTCATCTGGATCTTGCAGAGCACGGATGGGAGCTCCTCATGCTTGTTCCCAGCCACTGCTGCTCTCCTAACCGGCAGTCCAGGGGTGCAAACATCTGCAGGGACTCGCGGCTGCCCTGGGAACAGTTTTTTCTGAGGCTGCTGCCGGGGATCTGGCTGTAAGGAAGGGCTTAGCACTTTTTAGGCTCCCACGACATCAAGAGGACAATCAGAGCTAATAACAGCCAGCAGAGCTCATACCGGTCCCTGGGTTCTGGCCCCTTTCACGGGAGAGAAGTGATGTATTTAAGCTCACAAAACTTCCATCTTTTCTTCCCTGTCCTTTGAAGGTTGTTTTGCACAGGGTAAACGGAGGTAGCCAGTGGTGGAGAGGCTTGTTTGGGACTGATGGTGTGTATTTGTGGGGAAGCCAAGGAGAGAAGCTCTCTCCTGCATCCTTCCACGGGGCAGTTCTGCCTCTCCCGATGACCTGTTTCTCGTAAAGCTAAAAATGAGATTCCAGAGGTCACCGTCATCAAATTGCTCCAGCCTGGCTGGAAGAACACAAAATATTTCTGTCTCCTGTCCTCCCCCGTGACCTTCTCCAGGCATCGCTTGGAGACCTGTGTGCTGAAGCCAAACGTGACCGAAGACAAGGCTGAATTGTTTCCCCGTAAACAGCCTGCTCTCTGTCTCCGCTGCCTCCGCGGACTCCAGCCCCTACGCCTCGTGCCAAAGGGCAGCGGGATGGGGGGTCGCGTGTGCTTGGGGCGTGCGTGTGCCTGGGTGTTCCTGGAAGCCACAAGAAGGTGGGGGACCACCTCTGAGGGGATGCTCTGCTCCATCTCTGCTGTAGGTGAGGGTTTTTGTGCACGGAACAGCTCTCTGGCTCCTCTGCATCTCCTCGACCTGCAGGTTTGGGGTGGGAATCCTGCGGGACCGCTCCAGGTGGAGGGGAGCTGCTGGAGTATGGGGTGTGCAGAGACAACAGTCACATAGATGGGTTTCAGGAGGAATCAGACACCCTAAAATTGGGAATTTGGAGTCAGCTTCCCCAGCGTGGTTGAATTAATAAAACACTGAATTAGCACATGGTCGGTAGGAGTTGGATCCCCAGCCCTTTCCTCCTCCCCACAACTGCCTTCTGCTGGATTTGTGGGGGGCCAGGTCCTGCTCTGAGCACTGTCCCACAATTATTCACACGGGTCAGTTGTCAGCATGCTCCCTGGCATGGTTTTAACTCAAACAAACAAGCACCATCAAAAGCAAACCAGGCAGAGGTCAGGAGATATCCACAGCCATGGTCTGCTCCCACTGGGAATTGTCCCTGTTGGTGGGGACATGAATTTATGTGTGTGGCATGAGTCCTGAGTCATTTAACGTGCTCATACTGATGTAAGCAAGGCTTCTCCGATATGTTAGACCATGCCAGAGCTTGGGAAGATACACCCAGCTATGCAAATCCCTTAGTTTGTCCCAATGTGCCCATTCTTGTTCCCTTGGTTTGCTGTGAGCTCCTGGGGAAGCCACCTCCCTGCCACTTCCCACCTGGTGACAGTGACATCCTTCAAAAGATGCTTTGAGCTACATATATGTATGTATGCAAAGTATCTCAAATGGTCATGCTGTTATCAACCCTTCTTTAATTTTGTGGATGATATCATGGATTCTCAGAGGCTGGAAGTGCCTTTTAGCAGCTGGTTTGCAACATCCAGGGGCTCTGAGCTCAGCAGGGTCTTCTCTGCGCTGCTGTGGTTGAGATGATCAGACAACGTGCAGAGTGCTGAGATTTGGGCAAGGAAACCTACAGCCAGCTCAGAATTCAGGGCAAAAATAATATCATAAAATACTGCAGCAACCAGTCTCTGATTCTGCCTAGCTGCTCCTTCCAGTGCGATAGGGCTTTTCATATTATTATTTAAATTTTGATGGAGTTTACTCTTTCCAAAGCTATTAACACTTACTTGGCAGGCAATGCAGGTGCAGAAAAGGTGGTGAAAAGCTCTCAAGCCAAATATTCCCTGGAACAACTCTCGCAGCCTTGGCTGTGCTGGTTTATCACGCCCACACTTGCATTACCTAAGAGGACAGTTAGGCTTGTGGTGTACCAAAGCCACAAAAAGCAGTCCATTAACTTGTTAGCTTGAGTCAATAGAGCAAATTGTAATTAGAGTTCTGCAAACGGGCCATGTTAACATCACAGCACACCTCCTCTGCTGTAAATCTTCAGCCAGAGCTAGAACAGGAGAAGGAGGATGGACCTCTTGGTCTGTCTGTATTTCTACCCATTGTCCTGCAGATTTTCTGCTCACTGCCCTCATTCTTTGAAGGCCAAATTGGTCTGGTTTTACTGTCCTGTTCTGCAGGGCAGGTGGGGTGGCAGATCATAGAATCCCAGGATGGTTTGGGTTGGAAGGGACCTTCCAGCCCCCCCAGTCCCACCCCCTGCCATGGGCAGGGACACCTCCCACCAGCCCAGGTTGCCCAAAGCCTCATCCAGCCTGGCCTTGAACCCCTCCAGGGATGGGGCATCCACAGCTTCTCTGGGCACCCTGGGCCACTGCCTCACCACCCTGACACTCAAGAATCCTTGGTGACCGCCTCTGCACAAGGTGGGGGAAAGTCCTGGGCTGCAGCCTGGGGATGCTGGTAGATCCACCACCACCAGTCGGTGTGGTACAGACCATGTCATACACCCCTCTGTTCTCTGGAGCATTTTTTTTTCCATTATTCGCTTCCTATGGAAACTGAGGAGGATGTGATGAACTAAAACTACGTGAAGTCAGGCCAAAATCACATTAGGGAGTACCCCATGGAGGGGTGATGGTATTCTAGTGCCTGGACCCCACCTCAGGTGCTGTTCTAGGGGACAAGAAGGATGGGATGAATGAGGATGATGTCACTACAACTGTGGAATTCAGTACTCTGGAAAAACCTCACTTGTCTTCTACCATCTTCTACCAGGTGATCTCAACACTTACAGCTGTCAAAACCAGAGTGAGTGGAATTGGCTTCTGGTGAAACCTCTCCCCTTGAAAAGGTAAGAGTTTAAAGAAATGTGTAAAATTTAATGGAATTGTTGTTAATTTTAAATATATGATGCCTCTTTTCCCCACCGTTTTCTGTCTTGTTCAGCTGCCACCAGCAGAAAACATCTCTCCAAAGCCCTGGCGAACATAAAGAGGAAAATTCATCATTTCAGATGTGCTTCACATTGTTCAGAAAGCAGATTTGCTGCCTGTTTTACCTCTGCTGTTTGTTTTTCTTCCCCCCCCCCACCAAGGGAAATGAGAAACTCTATAATAATAAAAAATTCCACATTAGGAAAGCAAGTGAAATGCTGCTTCTCCGTGAGCTCCATGCCCATGAGTGAAGTCTAAACATCACCATTTCAGGTCACACTAAGAGAGGATGAGGCTTTTTTTTTTTTTTTTTTTTCAAATTTGAATTAAGAGGACTGAGTAAATCAATGGGACAATCAAAAAATTAGACACAAGTATTCTGCTTTGATGACGAAGCACTACTCACCTCTTCCAGCTGAGGAGTCTCTTGCTCTGATCACTGCACCTCCTGCTCCTCTTTCAGCTCTGTGGGGTGATCTGCCTTTTACCTGCCATGCCTTGCTGAAGTTTAACTTCAAGTTGCATCACTTACTGGAGATAATGTGAAGACAATAGAATAAAGAAGTCTCTCTGAGATGAATCAAGTATATATCCCTCCTGGGACATTTATTTTGCAGGGAAAAGACTACTTCCCTGTGATTAAAGCAACTCGTGACACTATTCCCCCATCTGCCCCCACCACCTCCTGTGACCACAAAGAGTCTAGGATGAAGCTAACCCACTATTAAGCACTCGGTGGTGTCAGATGTCTCGAAATATTGTTCACAAACACAGCCCAGAACATTATCCTGGCAGGAGCACATTCCACGGGAGCCCCATCAGTCTGGTACGCTGGGGTTTCTCCCAGCCCAGGGAAAGTGTGTGGCTCCCTCCCTCCCTCTCCTGCGTTTCCCAGTCCCTCCCCAAATGTCTTCTGGCTCCTTCTCCTCTCCCTTTGGTTATCAGCCTTGTGAACACTGGGTTTTCTTATGATTTGACCAGGTTTATGTCATGCAAAGACATTTCAAAGGGGATGAGGAACTTCAGCTTCTCATTTCCCTGCATCCCCAAAGCAAAATGCACAAATGGCCAAAAGGGAAATGGGACTGGATCCCACCTGCCAGGTTTGGGGAGGACATTAAATAAATCAACCCCCTTCCAAAACCAGCAAAGAATCCATACCTTCCTTCTGCCTGGCACCAGAGGTGACCAGAGGTTCTCCTACAAGCTCTGTGCTGTGGGTCTGGGCGCTTTGGGTTTAATGGAGAGAGCACCTCTGGATTTCCAGCCCCAGAAACCAGAGCATCAAGGCCTGGCCTCCATCCTTCAGGTGGGATTGAACTTCCTAGATTTAAGCTGAAAGAGGGGAGATAGAGATATTGGGAAGAAATGTTTTCCTGTGCGGGGGGTGAGGCAGTGGCCCAGGTTGCCCAGAGAAGCTGTGGATGCCCCATCCCTGGAGGGGTTCAAGGCCAGGCTGGATGAGGCTTTGGGCAACCTGGGCTGGTGGGAGGTGTCCCTGCCCATGGCAGGGGGTGGCACTGGGTGGGCTGGAAGGTCCCTTCCAACCCAAACCATCCTGTGATTCTATGATAATAACAACAAAACTAACAACTAGTGTTAAATACGTAAATAAAACTAATAAATAATAACAAAAATGAGCAAAACATGGGACCTATCTGCATTCAAAGCACAGAGTGTCATTTACTCCAAGTACCCTTGTAAGTTTAATGAAAAATAAAAACCAAACAAAAACCAGAAGGCACAGAGGTGTTTTCTTCCATCTCAGCTGCAAAGAAAATCTGCTGAACATGACCTGGGCATTAGTGTTTTACTGGTCTGCAAATTCACACAGTGCCTGTGTGGGTCAAATCCTCTAAAGATGGAACTGGGGATGTGTTGTAGTTTTACCCCCCACTACCTGGACGTAGTTTATGAGTAACCACGGCCCTGTTACTGGATGGCAGGAGTAGGGGAGAGGAGGTTGTGTGACCACTCCGACTTCCTCTGCGATGTGTTTCATCTCCAAAGCACGAGACGGCAGCTCTGAGCAGAGCTATTATCACTCGCTGCTAATTTATAGCTGAGGGCTGATCCCTAAATTCCTAAAAGCAAGGGGTTAAGGTGATTTATTTGTTGGAAACAGTCGCAGGCTTGCACTGAGAGCTTTTATCATAATTACAGGTGTAAAATGTCAGTGTCCATAATTTTTCAAAGAAATTGCTCAGGTTACGCTTCTTGGTGTGTTTTGAAGAGAATTTAGTACTTTAGAAATGGAGCTGACTGACAGCCCTGCAAGCTCTGTGTCCTGAAAAACACACTTGCCCAATGCCAGTATGGCCAGACCGCTCCCAAGGAGGGAAGTTTGGTTGCTGTTATTCCTGAATGGCTCCATCTGGCCCTCCCAAGATTGTGCCCACCAGCTCTGGTGATTTTTCCACTGGGAGAAACCGTGTCACAGACTGGGAACTCAAATACCAAGTGCTAGTGAGTGAAGCAGCTGCTGGACCAATGCTGGGACCTCATAATCGAGAACTAAAGCATCCAGATCCTCAAGGGGTCTACACGGGGTTTTCTGAAGGAGACTTACGAGTCAGGAAGTAGCAAGGACCTAAAAACTGCATCAGAAGAAAAGGGTATGAGTCAAATCCATCAAGGGTCACATACCTTTGTCTCGAAGGCAGCTAGCAGCATCTCAGTTCAATCTGGAGATCCGTCGCTGTTGTAGTTTTACACACCGCAGCCGCTCGCTCACCCTCCCCACTCTCCCCTCCCACGGGTGGGGGAAAGAAATAAAGGGGTGAAGGGAAAAGAGAC
>NW_010126498.1:0-2436 GCF_000699245.1 Pterocles gutturalis
GGTCAGACAGGGAAGCACCTTCCAGTCCTCAATATTATTTAATAGAAAAATACGATTTTTATGAAAAGAAGAATTTTCATCTCAATTTAATCATTTTTGCTGTCTTAACAAGCGTTAAAAGTCAGAATACTTTGTCAGGTCTAACTGAAATGGAGATGGAGACTCCTTCGACTGAAGGGAGCATTGCTGTTCAACACAGAAAATGTGCTGCCAATCACATTGCATGTGGCAGATCAATAAAAAACATTAAAACCTACTGATATTCCACAGAAAAGCTATTTTAAAAGATCACAGTCAAGCAAAATCTCTGACATTATCATAATAAATCAGTCATCACCTGGTCCCATTCCTCCACACCAACCATCACTTCCTTTCTTCCTTCACTGTAATTTCAGTGATGTTAGATACAGCCGAAATGAGATCCCAATCCCAGGCATTGACATTCTGCAAATGATAAAAAATCCTTCACACCTCATCAGAGGGGAGTTCTCAGTCATGAATAGCATTCCTGGTATCTAATAAGTCCCCTAAAATGCATATTACTTAGTGCGACTGGCTTTCCCTAACACAAAGAGTGTAAATTACATTTTCATAAATATTATTTTCATCATACCATAGTGAACCTAGAGGAGAATTATATGTATAATCTAGTAGACAAAGCAAGCTCTACAATAAAGATGGAAGAATGAAAATATAATTAATATTGCAAGTGGTAAACAGAATCTTTATTAGCATTTGAGATGATGAGAGGGCACAGTGCATGCAAATAAATTCAAAGATAATAAATAAAACAGTGAATTTTTAAAAGATATGAATAAGTGAGCAGGAGATAATTATTTATAGAGGGAAAGCATTGGGGTGACAAAAAATACGCATGGTAATTCCATACCTGTTACCTTTGGCAGTACAAGGGAGAGATTTTCTTTTACAATGCTGGGCTTTGATCTCCTAATCATTATCACGTCCTGATGCTAATAGAGACCATCAGACTACAAAAGTGGCTGAACTGTCACAGCTTGGGGCAGATGGTCAGTTATACTGTGACTGCGGATACACTGTCAAGCCACAAGGCAGTGTGTCTGCATACTCAGTAGATCTTTCTGCATTAAGGAAAGAAAGAGAAAAAAAAAATAAGGAAAATAAAACAGTGACCAAGCTATGGCTTTTGAACAACACAGAGACCTATGATCAGAACTCTCAAGTTGTGCCACATGTGCTGGTAGGGCGATAGATACAGGGGCTGCCTGGCTGCGAGAAGGGAGTGAGCAGGAGCTATTTGGGCTGGCACAGATGGCCTGCTTCACCATGCGTGCTTACACTGTCCCTGTACTGTAACGTGAATGCCAGGGTCCCTGCGGACGGGTAGTCATCTCCCATTTCTGAAGTGCTCCTGGCCCCACCATGTTTCATCTCCATGGTTATGTGGTATTTATGGCTTTGTGGCACTTGGCTGTGTGAGATGTTCAGCACGCAGCTCCCAGAGTCAGCAGAGCTGCCCATCTCTGAAACAGAAATCTGTTCAGGATAACAAGTACAGCTGGAGAAAGACTGTTGCTGCTGAATTTTAAAGGTGGTCTTCAATCAGTGTAGCGCTAATTCATATTTCATATATAATCATCTAGTTCTGTGCATGTCACATGAATTTGCTGTCACTAGCTTCTCATTTGAGATATGACAGTAGCTTAGGACATGGTTCCCCTCCGGAAGTCCATGAAAACCATTTTAAGCATAATAGTTAAATGTACATGTCCTTTACAGTGTTTTCAATGAGAAGTTTGGTCCTATAGTTGCATTGCTGTCTGTGAGACATGCTCACATTTCACCACAGCCCATTGATATAAAGAGTTTGAAAACTACTGGTTTAAATCTTTCCTCTACATTTTCTTGCATCTTTTATCCTAATGCAAGACTGAGCTGTAGACAACTGATGGTAAGAGTTCCTCTTGGATCCACCTATTATTGCATCAGACAGTGACTTTATAGCAGTGGATGAGAAATTCAGGAAGAACTGTCTGTCAGCAAAGGATGGATTTACACCAACATCCTGAAGTATGATGCTGTCATAATAAATTGTAGCTGCTGCTATTGTAGCTGCTGCTATTGTAGCTGCTGCTATTGTTTTCCTAACCATAATTTCCATCAGATCTTAGTTCAGATTTTTAAAATGGCATAAACATCTACCAAGCTCTTTCTGGAGGCCATATCTAGCCACATGGCCAAAATGAGCTGCTGTCAGTGCAAACTAGTATTTCTCTGCCAGCTGATGGTAGAATCCAGTCAGTCCCGATTTAGCTGCCTAATTTTGTTGTTGCCTCACTGAAACCTGAGTGCTGAAACCTTAGAAATAGGGATGCTGCCCAGTGAACATCTACAGTCCGTATGTCAAAAGGATAGATGCCTCAAATGACCTACAGAGGGATGACAAGTTTTCCAAAA
>NW_010126499.1:0-580 GCF_000699245.1 Pterocles gutturalis
TTTTTTTATTTCGTCTCTGCAGGGACGCCGCAAAAGTACGACCCGACTTTCAAAGGTCCCATCTACGACAGGTAAGAGAAACCTCGTGGGAGGCGTCGGTTTCGGGGTCACTGCGGTGGTCGGTTTGGTGTCACCATGGTGGGTCTGGTGTCCCCATGGTCGCTCTGGTCTCTCCATGGTGGGTCTGGTGTCACCATGGTTGGTCTGGTGTCCCCATAGCATATCTGGCGTCCCCACGGTGGATCTGGTGTCCCCACGGTGGGTCTGGTGTCACCGTGGTTGGTTTGGTGTCCCCATGGTGGGTCTGGTGTCCCCATGGTCGGTTTGGTGTCCCCATGGTCAGTCTGGTGTCCCCGTGGTCGGTTTGGGGTCCCCGTGGTCGGTCTGGTGTCCCCGTGGTCAGTTTGGCGTCCCCATGGTTGGTCTGGTGTCCCCACGGTGTGTCTGGTGTCCCCATGGTCGGTCTGGCATCCCCATGGTCAGTTTGGTGTACCCGTGGTGGGTCTGGCATCACCATGATGGGTCTGGTGTCCCCATCGTCGGTTTGGTGTCCCCATGGTGTGTCTGGCATCACCGTGGG
>NW_010126500.1:0-3862 GCF_000699245.1 Pterocles gutturalis
TATATTAAATATTTTTTATATATATATACATGCAAAAAGTTAATTCTGAAATTCCATATTTATTTCTCTATGAAGCTGTAAGGAGCAATAATCGTGTTAGGGAAGAATGATAGAACATGCTTGTTCTATCATTCTTAAAGTTTTATGCAAATTGGAAAAAAATGACTAATAAGCTAAACTTAAGCTATCAGGTATTGTCCCTGAAAATTTGCAATATATAAGCTCCTGATTTCTTGGCAATAATAGTTGCAGTTGACAATTAGTAATTGTAGAACCAAAAAAAAATTCGTTCAGCTAGTACTTATAATTTAGGTTCTATTTCCCATTTTATTTATTTATATACATCTATAACCTCCTTTCTAAACCCCAGAAAACAGGTTTTGAACTGGGAGTTGTAACTTACACCTATTTGCTTGGAAAAGTTACTGATTTTATGAACTCATGGAAAATAGGTAATCAGCACCAAGTTTGTTCTTTTCCTTTTTTAAAAGGAGCAAAATGAGGGAGCTGAGGAATTGCATCATACGGCACAACTTCAGTTTCCAGAAAAATATTGGAGCAAGTAATTGAACCAAATTGTTTGTAGGCACTAGAAGATAAAGCAATTACTGTCATCTCAACTGGATTTGTCAAAAACAAATAGTCAATTCCATTTCCTTCTGAGGCAGAAAAACAGGGCATGGGTAAGGAAGAAATCAGTACCTGCTACATCTTGTCTTTACTAAAGCTTTTGACATTAACATGGCATTTCAGTATTCAAGCAAGGGGTGCATGGACTAAATGAAAATATAGTAATGTGGATGTAAAACTGGAGCAGCACCTGTTGTAATCATAGTTCTGGGGAAATGGAAAATGGGAAGATATAAGAAGTGGGATTTTATGGGGTGTTTCTTGTGTTACACTACTCGGTATATGCGTAATGCTTTGGATGGTAAAAAACCCCGTCATATTTTCTTAAATTAGAGATCCGGTGAAACTGTGAGAGGAGAGGCAGTTATGGGAAAGGACAAAATTAGAAATAAAAAGGATCTTGACAAATTGGAGACCCAGTCTGAAATAAACAGAATGCAGTTCCCTAAGTAGCTGTACTTGTGCAGGAAAGTATGATTTAAAGAATGAGGGTGAGGAGCAAATGGCTGAATAGCACTTCAGCACCAGAAGAATCTGCAACTTTTAGTGAATCCTAAGCTGGACATGGGACTGCAGTATCCCCTGTTGCAAAAATAATATTTTAATATATCAACAGGAGTATAGCTTGTAATATGAATCAGCATCATTCATTCAGTTGAGTCATATCTGAATTGCTGATCCTGGACGCTTGAGGAAATCACTATTTCATCCTTCAAGAAGCGTGGGAAGTATCTAGAAGGGAACACCAACAACCAGGACAGTTTGACCTACCAGGAAATATGGAGAAGCTTGCAACTGACTGTTTCAAAGAGGAGAGGTCTGAGGAGAAGGCATGGAAAACCTCCCAAGAGGTAAAAAAACTTCCCCAAAACGGGATGAATATATTCTTCATCTTTGTAAGGAATAAGACCATAAGTAATTGGCATAAATTATGGCAATGAGAAGTTGGATTTGGCACTAAGAAATGCGGTCACACTGGCTAAATACAGGCTGCCTGTGAAGGCTGTGAAAGCTTCGTAAGTGGAGAATTTTGACAAGGGGTTAGGTATTTATGTCTGGAGTGTAATAAATGTGGTTTGATCCTTTTTTTTTTTTTGTGACAGTGTGACAGGAGGGATGGACTAAGTGACATCTTAAATTCTCTTTAAGCCTTTTTTTCTGTGACTTGTGGACTCTGATTTCTACATTATGTGTGACTCAAATCGGTAGTTAAGTAGAAGCAGCAGGATGGCCATAGGGTCAGTACAGCGGTGTTTCTTAAAAACTGGTGTTTCTTCTGCGTTCTGGTTGTCAGCATGCACATCCTGAGTTGGAAGTGATTCACGGGATCATGGGGACATAGTATGGTGAAGGGCATTTGTTGTGTATGTACCTGATTCCATAAAGAAATGAAGTCTTTGCTGATGGACACCAAATATAGGGAAGAGATTGTGTTAGTGCCTTCACTGGAAAAAGGCCTAAATATTGTCAGAGATCATAGGATCTCCCTTCAAAAAAGGATCAGACAGAGACAGCAAAAGGCTTTATAAATACCCCAGTTTTGGAGAAACCTAATTTGGAGTTTGTATGTGTCAAAACCAGTTAAGTCTGTGGCACACATCAGTAGAAGAACCAACTTCTTCTGATACTCGTAAGATAAATTTTTATTAAGTTTGATGGAGTATCCAGAGGTCCAAGAAACTTGGAGGATTGCCACTGTCATCCTGTCCAAAGAATTTGAGAACCTTTGATTCAACTGATTTTTAAAATGCCAAAGGAAAAATGGTCCTGCAATTTTTTCTTCAGTAGTATATCAATTTTTTTTCTTTTTTTTTTTTTAGTAAAATTGTCACAAACCTACTGGAATGTATTTTTACCGTTAGAAGCATTTTGGCTGTTTATGGGAAAGATCAGTTAAGTTCCCTCATTGTACAATCTTTAAAATTGTTGTTGAGCATGTTCGTATTTCTCTTTCGACACCTGTATGACTATTTATTTGTTTCCGAATAGTCACAGCAGGTGTAATCATCCAATTTCTGTCCAAGCTTGATACCTACTCATGAATGTGTGTGTGTGCTTCAGTGACAAAGGATAAACCAGCCAGACTTGGGGAACTTGAATCATCCTCTGGAGCTCGGGTAGAATCCAAATTGCTAACTTAGGTCATGCGAATAGCCCTTTATATAGTGTACTGTATTGGTAAATTGATTTGCTTCGTAGGTGACTGTGTTCCTGCATAGCAATATCATCTTTGCAGAAGTTATGGCCTTTGGATGATACACAGGACTGTTGCTTAAAAGGTTTAAAAGGAGGAGGGAGAGGCAAGGAAAGAGGGTGAAAAACAACAGCAGAAAGCGAGATGGTTCTGTATGTTACCGTAGGGGAGGAACCATTTAGCAAAAGAATTAGTGAATTTATTTGTCCTTGGTAATTCCATTTTACTGTATAATTAACAATTGTTATAGTAGTCTGGCATGGAAAGGATATAATGGATAAAATTTTTCTCAACTGAAATAAGCTTCACAGGTCACATCATGTTTCTATTAGACAGAACACAGATGAGACATCTGATTTTCCTTATGATGTTCTGTGGATACAGTTGATTTCTTTCTGTGGATTTGTTCAAAATAATAATCTAAACCTTTTCATTTGTGAGAGGATAGACATAACTGGGAGAGAAATGGCTCTTATGCTGATTTGCAAATAAAAGGACTAAATCTCTGTTTTGCTGCCTTCTCAAATTTTTCCCTCCATTTGGTGTATCATAAAGTGATATCTCAGTTCTCCGTTTCTCTTTTCTGGTTCTTTTAGTACAAGTAAGTTGTTTTTTTTTTGTTTTGGTTGGTTGGTTGGTTTTGGGTTTGTTGTTTGTTTTGGGGTTTTTGGTTTTTTTGGTTTTTTTTGTGTGTGTTGGTTGGTTGGTTTTGGGTTTGTTTGTTTTGGGGTTTTTGGTTTTTTTGTTGGTTTTGGTTTTGGTTTTTTTGCAATCTCCTTCACTGGAATTTTATTTTTCCTGACCAAAGTGGTGCCACTCTCCTTTGTTGTATTGGGTTTGTGTGGTGGGGTTTTGGTAGCGTGGAACCTGCTCCATGGGTGGCTCCTGTGAGAACCTGCTGGAAGCTTCCCCAGCTCCAGTTCAGACCCACCTCTGGCCAAGGCTGAGCCCATCAGCAACGGTGGATCTGCCTCTGGGATTACGTATTTCACGGCAGGGCAAAGACTGCTGGGAACCTGAGTGGGATGTGAGAGAAAC
>NW_010126501.1:0-14966 GCF_000699245.1 Pterocles gutturalis
CACGGAACAATGGGGGTTGGCGTGGCCCCAGGCAGGGCTCGTCTCGGGCAGACCGGCCCTGCTGCCCAGCCACCTGCTCGGCTTCTATGAACCGACCTGCCATAGCCCAAGCCTCCGCCACGGCTCGCCTGAGAGGCAGTTTCCTCGGGAGCCGAAGAAGACCTGCGGCAGAGAGAGAAGCGAGATTTTGAGAGGAAGGACCACACGAAACTCCGGTCAGAGAAGGGAGGCAAGAAAGGAGAGAAAACACCTCCGGCATTTCCCCTGCAGTGTGGTGAAGATTCATGGTGACACACGGTTTGTCCCTTGGTGCAGCCCATGAGAAGATGCAGCTGTGGAGGATCCCACGTAGGAAATAAGGAGAAGCCAATGCTGACTGCAGGACCTTGTTTCCCTAAAAATAAAACTGTCACTACCCAGGTCTATCCCAATGCAAGTCAATCTGGAGAGTTCAGATTGACAGTGGGATGATACAGGTTGGTATGGCAGATAGTGGTCTCCACGCTGCAGCAGCCTAATGGTTGTCAAGCTTTCCAGAGATTTCAGTGAAGGAGATGTCTAAGAATGGGCAGTGCCCTAAGCATCTAGCACAGGAGTAGAGAAATCATTACCATTAAGTGGTATCCAGTGTCAGGATGGGAGGCAATGAGCTGAAACTGAAACACAGGAAGTTCTGTTTGAATATTAGGAAACACTTTTTTTTTTTTTTTTTTTTTTTTTTATTCACTGTGAGAGTGATTGAGCACAGGCGCAGGATGTCCAGGGAGGCTGTGGAGTTTCCATCCTTGGAGATATCCAAAAGCCTGACTCTGGGTGACACTGCTTGAGCAGGGTGTGTTGGACAAGATGACCTCCAGAGGTACCTTCCGACCTCAGCCATTCTATGTTTCTGTGATTCAGTGGTACTAGGAAGGTAAAGAGGGATGGGCTAACCAGGAGGCTGAGGCTGAATTTGCAGCCTGTTTTGTAGGGTGTGGCCTATAGGACACAAGGGAAATAATTTACTTTAAATATTATGGAGAAGGGGGAGTCAGTGGTGGGATTAAAAAAGAGAGGATGTATAGATAAAAAGATAGCAGAGGATGTCATCTTAATGTAACAAAGTGGACAGGGAGCAGATTACAGGGGGCACTGCATTGCCATGATTACAGAAATAGCTATGGCAGTGTATGCTTTCACTGTACTTCAGCACATTCAAGGAGAAAATATTTAAGGTTCAAATTAGCACAATTTTTTGTAGACACCTTACAATGACATGTTTAACCAACACTGATTTACTAATTAGCAACAACCCCACTGCCTGTTTTAATATGTCTGTACAGTAACACTCTATATTTGAAGTTCTCTTCTATCTAATTCATGTATACTGTATTTTGAAGTTTTGTTATTTCTAACACAAATAATTGCACGCTGTATGGTAATACATCTACAGATGTTTCTCTGTGTCAGAGGTATACCTTTTTATTCAACTTGTGACTATAAGTTTAAAACAATAAATAATAACAAAAAATCGACTTGTTTATTTTTAATACTGGAATGTCAGTAATGACACAAAACTGGCTTGCTGTGTCACCCCTTTGTGCTAGAGGCCTACTAGGATGCCATGATGAACTTGCTCTATTGAGCCTGAGGGCTTAACATTAGCAGCATATGACAATTTTCTTATCAAAGTCTGCTTTGCAAAGCACACAGAGAGGAGAAAGTGAACTAGATGCCATCATGTGTGGGGTGGTGTGGTAATTAAGGAAAACTGTTGAAGCACTGAAAGAGCAAAAAACAAGGGTTTCACTGTTAGACATCTTACATGATCGCAAAACACACCAGTGCAAAACTTTTTTGCCTTGCAATAAGGGGCTTTTTATTTTGGAAAAAAAAAAGTGCAGTTATTAAACTCAGCATGGAGACAATCTGAAACAGGATCTTCATCAATCAGATTAACTGCTTTCCAAGATGAAAGTAGACGAGGCACAGTGTGAGCCTGAGAAGATATTTATCAAAACCCATATTAATAACCACTTTCAGCCTTTTCCTGACAGTTTCATCTTAGCTTCCATGTTTAACATTTGAGTATCGTATGTTTTTGTCAGGATGAGGCGGCTAAGAGCATCAATTAATTAATTCCTCTGAAGTATGGTTTGGAAAGGTAATAAAGTAACATTCCCTAAGGCCAGGACCAGTAACGGTAAGCAGCGTTCTGGTGCTATGCAATTTGTTACTTCAGAAAGAAATTAAAAGCACAGAATCATTTCCACTTTTAAAAGCAGAATATATTCAACTTTATTTTAATAAAATTGCTGAGAGGGATTCATTTTTAAAATAATATTTTCAAATAAGATAAAGGATGCTGCTGCTTTTTCTTTGTTTTATTTTAATAGGAAAAAGATTGCTTCTGGCAAAATAAAAGGCAAAAAAGATGACTAGAATATGTCTCAATACTGTTATTTATTTGTTGTCATTATTATGATTTGCCTTGTTATTTGGATCTTACTGTTCCATTCTGGAATTTTCACTGTGGGGTGAAGGAAGCCTGCTGTCATGTGAAGGAAGCACAGAGAAGTTAACCCTCTCCTTGTTTCTACTGCTGCCGCATTTACATAGGGAATTTTTAAAATACCATAACTTTACAATCCTCTCCCCAGGTTAAAACCTGTGTAATTCTTGTTTCTTTTACTGTGCAAGAATGGAGATTTTTTGCCGTGTAAGTGTTGGAAGATAAGCAAGGATAAAAAGCTGTTTGGTAACATAGGAAAGCATCAAGATAGACTTTTTTGGTATTTTTAAAATCATAAGCAGATAGTGGTTGAATTTGGATACCTTGTTTTAGTCTTGCGCCCTTTTACTTTCACATCCTTTTAGTCCCACCACAAACAAAGTAATACTTCTATGCAAAAGGACATATGTATGTAAACTGCTGATGGCAGCTCTTTTCTCATTGCCTGTGGGGAATGTCAGCCTATGTAATTAGTGTGCCCTAATGATCAAAACACTCTGCTCACCAGTCACTAAATAAGTGTCTCCATGCATTTTCTATGAATGTATTTCAGTCTGATCTCCTGAGAGAATGAGATACAGGAGGACATACTCTACATGTGTATGTGAAGTGTGTTAATGTGTGTCTGTGATACCTTTGTCTATCAGTTCTCGTATATAACTTTTGAGTACTTTGACCATTCTCAACCAGTTTGGCGTAGTTCTGAAGACATTTAGGTTCATGGGAACTAGCTACTCTGCCATTCAAGAGAGCTAGAGAGGCAGTCAATCACTGCAGAACAGGATGAGAATAAGAAACATGGTGAAGTTGCTTTGATAAAGATCAACAAGGCAGGGACTTTTTTTCTTTCTTCCACTGGAAGAGTTCAGAAAATTGCTTCCAACTTGACATGCTTCTCATGTCTTATAAGAACCCTGCTGCTTTGTGTTCCTGTTCTACATGTTGAGCCTTTGTCTGGGCACCATTATTCAGGGACAACAGAACAAAGGACACCTGTGTAGCATCATTTTTTCCCCAAGAGTGGAGACCAGAACCCTGGAAACTAGACTTCCCAACAGCCACTGTGTCATCATTTCTAAAATCAACTTTTTTTCTAAGGAATGTGTATTTTTTTTTGGTAAAAAAATTATTTGGTGGTCAAATATCAATTAAAAAAGTTGCATTTTACATCGTAAAGGTATAATTTTGACCTCCTCTAACTTTCAGGATAATGGTTTTCTTCCTCCTTCCAGTGGGGAACCTCTGTCTGCTTCATTTTTCTCACTGGGAGTGAAAATGACTCAACAATCCCCTTCCTCAACCAGAAAGCTGAACTCTCAGCTTTTATAGAAGCTAGATGAAAAAAAAAAAACCCATGTTATCTGTATTCAGCTGTAATTTTTTCACTTATATTCTAACAGTGCATGTGACTAGTAATCAGTAATTTATGGACATCCATTCTGCAGAGATCTTAGGGCACCATCAGGATAAACTCAAAACATATTGTGGGGTCTACAATGAACTTGCAATGTCCTGACTCTAATAAACAGCTGAGCAAAGCATTTAGCATTTGCAGCACAAAACTCAGACTTGAATAGATTGCCTCTGGCAAGCAGGGCTCTGTGTCAACTCCCCATGGTTAATCTTATGATGTGATGTAGATGTTCATTGTTCCTAGTCATCTGAGAGTTATTCCCAAATGTCCAATGGGTCCTCAGGTTGCTGATGTTCATCAGATTTTTTTTTTTTTTTTTTTTTTTTTTGCCCCTGGGTTGGAACTCGTGAGTAAATGCAGCAAAGGGGAGAGAAAAGATGGGAGACAGGGTTAACTGAATGCATAATTTTCTTACAGAATAAGTTTGGCCTATGATGTATACAAAGTCCGTTAGCTGTTTTCTGAGCTGTCAAAAGTTGTTCCTGCTTGGGTCTCTCTCATTATTAGTTGATATTGCTGAAGTTTTATTTTTATTCTTGTTTGTCAAAAGTGAAACAAATCTAGTTTTTTTTTTTCTCATAAAACAAAGAAATAGCCTATTACAGCTAGACAGTGTTCATTTTCAAGGTCAGTGAGGGACAGACATGAAGGTGTTCTCTGACCCACTAGATGAACTGGTATGAATCAGACCCAAAGTCCTGTGGAATTCCTCGTGGCTTGGAGCCATGCTCTTCTCCAAGTATAAAATTGTCATGGATGTATGCAAACCTAAGCATATTTACAGGAATATACAGGTTTGAAGGGGTTTGGTTCAAATTCTTTGCACCAAGCTCTTTTCTAAAGTTTAAGGTAGCTATAAGCGAATTAGGGAACATTTTCTCTGTAATGCAAGGGGACTTTAACAGGAGTGTGAGAAGACTGTTTAGCAGCCAGCCAGAATCACCAGCTGAGGTCCCTTGATTTGCATTCAGAGGTTACAGAGCATACAGCAAGAGGGAGGATTATGGAATTGAAAGGGCTTCGGCACAGGCAGACTGAGTTTATGGTGCTGTAAAGGAAACTGAGAAAAATCTCAGGAAGCTGGGAGCTGAAAGAACACTAGTTTGTCTTATGTTCTAATTCAGCTTCAGAGAATTAAGAGTTAATCTGATAAAACTCAGAGACTGTGGCTGAACTCTGTGAGCATCAGAAGATCTACTGTTACTGTCTTCCCTACTCGGGTGATTGTTACTGCTGGATAAGGAAGGTGTGCATCAAAGCAGAAGGATTACTGTGATTTTAAAGCACTATTATAGTCTGCAATTCTGAAAATGGAATTTATTATTTCGATGTTTACCACTATGGAAAATTAGCATTTAGAAATGCACAGCAGTTCTTGCTGAGGTAGTTAGTGTTAAAGAAAAATAATCAAACTAAGTGTATGTGCACAAGCTAAGCTGACCCAAAGCTGTGTGACCATGCTGAAAAGTCAATTTTGCTAGGTAGGATCTGTGAGGCACTAAAAGGAGTATACTGCTTAAAGTCAGTACCAAGCACTGGTGCAGACCAAGAATAGACTCTGCACACTGAACACAGTTAATACTGTGAAGAGGCTTGTTGTAAAAAAACCAGCCTACAATTTCTGCTACAGCATCCCGGGAGTCAGAGACCTTTTTAAACAAATATTTCCTTCCATGAAGTTTTGTGCTGTGCTCCACAGGGTCACTGGGACAAGTCATGAAAAACATGATTCCAAATATCTGCTCTCTTCCTCCCCCTTATAAAACATTTGCTTGCTGTTTGCTGACTATCAGTTCTGGTTACTTTGTGTTACTCCTAAAGCCTGAGGAATGAAACTGAAGATCAGCATGGTGCTGTTAAACACACAAAGACAGAGAACTGAAAAAAAAAAAAAAAAGGAAACGAAGCATTACTGAAAGTCTCTTCTACTGTTACTGAGATGTTGAGGTTATATGTATATCGCATGAATATGTATATGAAGAGCAGCACAGTAGTATCTACTGAAGCTGCAATACTTAAGACACTGATGAGCCTTTATATGTAAATGATTACTGTCAGATAGTTTATAATTTCTGGACATAATAATGTAGGCAATAATTCTTTAGAATATCTGAATTGTTATTGTGGTTAGTTTTTCATCCTGTGGAGGTCCATCGATATTCAGGATCATTTGTATAGCAGTGTTTGTGTACTCTCTCAGCAGTTAAATTTAATTAGTGGTGTTTTCAGTCCAGGTCAAGCTACAGGGTCTCTATGTTTGGGATTTAAGGGAGGGAATCTGTGAAGCTCCTCTCTGAGCATTATCGTTCTCTCTGAGAAATTGCTAATTGACAAAAAAATATGTAATTTTGCTGAGTCAAAAGGGTTGCTTCCTGATAAACAGTCCAATACTGTTTAAAAGGACAAATCTCAAGTGAGACACTCAGGGTGGCCATACTTTCAATAATATTTCAATAAATTTCAATAGATATTCTACTGCCCTATCATCATACTGAACCACATAATTTCTACAAACAAGCTTTTGTTAACTTCAGGTTACAGCCTAGCACATCCAGTCCATTGGCGTGGCCCCCAGATGACATCCAGAAAAATGTCTTCAGTCTTTCCTTACATTTCCATGGAACTGTTTTCAGTGTTCATGTCCTTTGTCAGACTCTTAGGTGGAAGAGAGTATGTCTGAGATAACAGGACTGTAGTTGTGAATCATACAGGACTTTTTGTCAGCTTTTCCTCCCTGACAATAAAACTTTCATTTCTGCCTTTCCTTTTGATTTTTTTAAACTTCTTCCCATAATTTCACAGCTCAGGATAGTCTATGTAAACCATTTGGCCTCATTGTGATTCTGCATCATGCCGCAAAGGAGAAGAAATTGATGAGGTATGTATTTTTGGTTTTGAAAGCTCAGATGGAGTTTCTTTATCCTTTTTCTTCTTGTTTGCATACTGACTGAAGGCAGTCGTGCTTGTTCATAACTACATGCTCAGAATGACATGAATCGCTTTTCAAAATAACGGAGCTAATAGTCTGCACATACAAGTTTCATATATTCAGCTGTATGACTACAAAGGATCCCTTTGCTGCCATCTCACACATGAGCTGAAGGTTGCCCTATGGCTTTAGAGAAACAATGTCCTGCTCCTTAATTTACCAGTAAATAATGCATGACCAGAGAGGAAAAGAACTTTTTAAAATTGGGAACTTAGAGGAATATTGTCAGTAATGAAACAAAAAATAATTTAATTGCAATATCCCATGTAAAACATTCATGAAACCTATAATTCTATAGAAAACAATTATTCTGTATTACTAAACTTTTGAAAAAAAGTCAGTGATTATTTCTTGTTATTGATTCTGATGGGAAGCACACAATGGAATATCCCAGCTGGTTATTAGAAATTGTGTTCTTATCAGTTAAAGTATTTGAATTAGACTGAACTGTATAACTGTATTTTTAGACAAACTATTGGTCTCTGTTAAACAAACTTTAAGGGTAACAGGAGACTCCTACTGATATGTCCTGGCTGAAAACATTTTACCTGAAGGAAATAGTTTATGTTCCTTGGACCCACAGTTATAATGCCATCCGACAGCATGGTTTCAGCACCAAGTCCTTAATGAAATAACATCAATCCAAATATGGATTCAGGGTACAAAAGAGTTTAATGTTCTTTTATTCCTCATAGTGAATAGTTGCATATACTTAAGGAGGACAGTTCTTACAATAAACTTGTCACCTTCTAGCATTCTTTAAAATATTGTGGCATATAGCTCTTTCTGAAACATCCATAGTATTTTTATTTCTGCTTTTTTTCTGTATTTAGATTTTTGTACTCGTCTACTGGTATTCAAATTTATGTTAAAATAATTACATTATGTCACACATAACTAAATACATCTTCAGACCTAGGGCAAGTAATAGTGGAATGTTGGAGACCCAATGTTCTCCTTTTCAGTCAATTTAAGGTAGGACAATCAAATGTTTGAAAATTTGAACTCTGAAGTCCAGCTATCCCTTGTATTACTGAATTGGGTAAATTACTGTAAGCAAACAAGGGCACAGTTTGATTTCCAGGGATGCATATGTATGTATATTCACACACACATCAAAGCCAGTAATCTGCTCAAATTCAGATGGCCTCCCAGTATAGCCCTGCTAAGATGCAGCAGTTCTTTTATGTCATGTCACACAAGGAACAGTAGTATTAGCAACATGTCTGATTGCTCTCAACTTCTTAGCAATGATGAGGCTGAGGGCAGTTTTCAGTTCAATTTCAGGCGAAATAAAGAGATTTAAATGAAAAGATTTTGTGCAGGCATATCATGTACACTGTCTAATCTAGCTGTGGGTGTTCTCATTAACCACAGAACGGAAAGGCTCTGGTTCAGATTCATCTTGTCTTGGTTATATGTAATGCATCTGTCTATGTTTGAATTAATAGTCTAAGTCTCATTGTAGTCAATGGAGATATAGCCAATACAGTCAATTGCATCTAGAGAGCAGTTCATTTTGTCCTAAATTTGGTCAGATGAATTGTTCTTTAAACTCCATTAACTGTATTGATTAGCTCTCCAAGACTATAATGGAGTCCAGACAGTATGTCTGTTGTAGACAGGCTAGATGGTAGGCATCTAGAGTAAGAATTTCACGCCCTCTGCTGTTCTTCACTACTATGAAATCTAGTTGAAGTACTAGTGAGTCTGGTGTCCCAGAGGCAATTCAGTACAGGAATACTCAGGTTACAAATAACTTAATAGAGGAATAGTACTTTATCATCACAGCCCTCGCTACATAAATAACATTGGAAGAAAAGAATTTGTTTCTTCTTGCTCTTTTGTATTCATGCAGGGGCCCACAAGATCCTTGTCCATCTGTAATCTCATACGTTTTTTTAGTCTAGCACGTTCATCCTGAAACTTGAAGGAACTTTGTCTGCTGTTTGAATGTTTTCTCTGGGTCTTGTTCAGACTAAATAGTATAGCACTGCAATGAGTTCAGTAGGTCACTCACACAAAGCTAAAAACAAATGCTTCTTTGTCCTTTGTTGACTTGCCTTTCTGCACTGTGTTGTCTTCATAAATCCTGAGCTTACAGAGCCCCCCAAAATTACTGTAATAACCTAATCAGCTCTCCTGACAAGCTTGGCCATGAGAGTTCTCTGAACAACTCTGTGCATGAACCTGGACCAAATCTTGATTTGAAAAACAATTATTGGTGAAAAATCCATCACTGTCACCAATGAACAGTTCTAGCTGAAGCTTTACCCCTTATTTCCCATATAAACTTTTCTAGCCCTTATAGTGATAGAAGCAGTGTACTAGAACAGAAAGCTCCCTATTATCATGTTTTTCTTTCTTTGACGTATAGTTTTATTTCCCACTGACTAGGTACATGCAATAGCTGCCACAATGTAGTGTCTTTTTCCAGGCTGTCTTATTGGAGCTGTTTCACATGAGATATCTGACTAAATATTTATCACAGTGGGGGCTTGAGTCTCTGTTTCTTGCTTTTCAAAGGAATACAATGAACACTGATTGGTTTAGCCTTCAAGTAGCTGGTCCAATGGATTATTTATGCAGAATGTCACAGTGCTAAAGAAAGGGTATGATAGATCCTGCTACCACATCCAGGATACTCAGTTGGGATGTAAAAAATGTCCTTGTCGGAGTCAGGCAAAGAAGAGCCTTAAACTAAGGACCCTTGTATGCTTGTAACTGCACAGCTAGTGAGCTATGAGTACTCTGGGTTGGGTCTCATCTCTTTTGTTATGATAAAAATTCCAGTGTGTACCTAAAGACTTTTTCCAATTCAAATCTAGTTCCTGCTGTGTTAATTTTAAAAGTTTTGATTTAGGAGAAATAGCACTTTCTCCTAGAAGAATGGCTGTTGAAAAATTTTCAAGCTGTTGCTTTCAAGCTATCACTGTTGATAATGATCCCTTCTTTACGTAGAAAGATTTTCAGTTTTTCTTCTGTTATCTTTTTGGTCTTGTGCCTTCTCAGAGGGGGTGCAAAAAGACAGATGAGGGCAGAGTATT
This sequence comes from Pterocles gutturalis, assembly GCF_000699245.1. NCBI lineage: Eukaryota > Metazoa > Chordata > Aves > Pterocliformes > Pteroclidae > Pterocles > Pterocles gutturalis. The sequence goes on from NW_010126501.1 coordinate 9,942, forward strand.
TTGGTTGTTATTTTCCAGTCACTTATCACAGGAATGTAATACCTTCCCTCTAAATTCATTCATTTTCTCTGAAAATTTTCTGTTTCCGATGGCAAAACAATTCCACTCTTCTTTTAAACTGATTTCAAGAGAATTACTTCTCAGCCAACTATAAGATGAGAAGTTTGTGATTAAAAGCATAATGCCAGCTTACATGATTTGCAGATAAAGATTTCCTGTCCAAAGTTTTTCTATGCACATTGATATCATCCATTTTGAGGAAGGGCTTAATATTCAAAACTCTTATTGTTTTCCCTTGGAAATATTTGTACAGTTAAATGCTGATGCTGGTACAGGCACCATATAAAGATGTGGAGCCACCCTTTGCCTAAAAGCCCTTCCAATTTGGGCAGACAAGAGAACACAATTCTACAGGAACAGCAGTATGTGTAATTATGTGCAAATATATGTCATATTTCTGTGCCATATTTTACTTTGTATAAATACACATAACTGCTTCAATGTCCAGTCATCACTTTTCATTGCCTTTGAAAAAAATCTAATACTCCCAGTGCCACAGAATTAGGTATTGTGTCAGGATTTAAGGGAATAAACAGTAATAGCTTTTCAGATTTGTTTTATAGGGAACATCTTGGAAGAAGGTAGCTACAGTTTATCTCCCTACCAGCTTTTGCCCCATGCTGCCTAGTTAAAGCTTGCCTGCCAGTGGGGAACCCCGGATGGAAGGGGCACTGCAGCCTTCCTCGCAGTGCCAAGCACCTGCCTGCCTTTGTGGCAAAGGCAGCTGCAGTGCCAGCCACTGTCCTCCTGTGAAGAGGTCTTGGTCCTTTCATGGTTGTCATGCTCAGGGAAATATTGCTGAGTAGATTAGGCCAAATGCAGAGTTTTGACTACAGCACTGAAACCTGAAAAGTTTGTCCTTGTGTCATTCTCTCTCAGTCTTACCATTCCATGCAATTCTGCTTTGCCTGTATCTGTATCAGGTGTTTGCCTGTATCAGGCCGGTGGGACATGATAAAAACTTACATGACCATTAGAATACCTTATTACATGAGGTGCTCTCATTCTTTGGAATTTTCTGTCCCACAGAGATGAGTCCTTCTTTACTTTGCAGATTATGTTGATACAGCACTTAACATCTAAATTTCAGACCGGGGGTCCTTTTAGTGAGGCTTTCAATAAGGATGGCTAATATGCTCTTGCTGCTGATGATCAACATGTAACATCTCTGCATCTTTGCATGCTGTCATTCCCTTTGCTCTCCATCCCTCCAAGATATTTCTTGCACTTAAGTTCTCTGATGGTCCTGGGTAGAGATTTCCGTTATTCCAAAGTTTTGGTTTCATAAGAGGAGCTTAAGGGAGGTCTTAAACTGTATATAAAGAAGGGTAGACTCTACAACCCCCAGCGTCGCTGCTGGAGAAATGAATCACAAAGTAAAGTTTCCAGACAAACTTCAGATAAATTTCAGTTGCTATAGAATTTCATTTTTTCCATGTTTATTGTTAAAGATAACCTCAAGTTAGTCTTTGTTGATACATGGCATTAAAAAAGCAGTGTTTTTACTCTTTATTTTAGCCTTCATTTTTCCTTGCTTTAACTTATTTTTTCTCACAATTTCCCGTTTTCATATGTCTGATCTGTTTTCAGTCTATATGAGCAGTTCTGGGCAAGGTGACATACCTATCTGGAGCAGATAAAAGCATAGCTGAAACTTTAAGGTCTGTCAGTTTCTGCTTGTAATGAGGTGTTGGTGGGGACAGACGGGAGAAGCTGAGGCCAAGTATCTTTGTTCAGTTGTCTGCCTTTGGTGACAAGGGGTGAGGATGGAACATTGGTAAGAAGGACACAGAAAGGGCTCAGCTTTCAGTGGTGGTGGTGAGTTCTGGGAGAGAATGGATGTTGAGATTGAGTCTAATATTAGAAAAACACAGTACAGAGTGAAAAACATTTAGACCTTTGCGACCCGTATTGATCAGAAGAGCTTTTGTGCTGCATGAGTTTACAATATTTTATCTGAATTAATAACTTGTAAAGGAAGGACATGAAAAGATGCTTTGACATGATGTTCCCCATTCCTGTGCTAGGAGACCAAACAGGAGCTGCATAACCCTGCCTAAGACTGTGGAGGAGTTCCAGGTAAGTCAGAGAAGATAAAGGAACAAGAAAGAAACAGCAAAAGCTTTTGGTAATTAAAATGAAAATACTTGGTAAAAGAGAAAGCAAACAGTGAGAAATCATTACTGTGTGGTGAAATATCCTGTCACAGTATACTGTACAGTTTTTGCTTTTCATTGTCTTCTCTATGACCTCTTAGACTTCAGACCAATGTGCAGACCTTTAACATTGGCTCATGAAGACAGTATTTTAAAGTGTAATAAGTAGTTTTTTCATTACATAAAAATTAAGTACTACGTTTGGTATATTGTACATGCATGTACAAATATAATCTTTTGTACATGCACTAAATTTCGATACCATTATTTAACATTTTGACAGAGAAGAATCTATAACTTCACTTCTGACATGACATTAGTGTGGCCATACAGAGCAGCAATAACAGAATGTCAGTACTATACAGTATGGTCACAGACAGCCTTAAAGTGTTATAACAATGTCTTCATATGGTTAGCTGGCTTTCAGTTCCCCAGCCAATGAAACAGAAATTATGCATTCGAGCAGGATTACACATCTGAAGGTCTAGGTAATATTTACAAGGGATCAGACTTGTTTTCTTATAACAACTGTAACTGAGAGGATTACTAAAGCACTGAGTTGGTGTCAGAAGACTAGGATTTATTCCTTTCTACGTGTATCACTTTGGGCAATTCACTTAATCTTCCAGTGCTTCAGTTCCCTGCTTATAAATAGGGACAATAATGCTTCTAACCTTTCAGGTGTTTCATGCATCAGTTGGGCTCCAGTCCCCCAGACAAAAGAAATGCATACAGTAGAGAGTTCACCTATGTTTAGGCATTCATCTCCTTCTAGCTCTTAGTTTATTCATATAACATTTTCTAAGTTGCTGTTAAAAGACCTGTGTGGCTGATTTCCAGTCTTTTCTGTCTTTTTGCATATACATGCACCCACACACCACAGTGCTATGTTGCACTGCAGAGCGACATTGGGTAGAGAACAGAGGGCTGCTCCTAGCTGACTCTGGTCACTTGGTCTGACTCCCACATTAGGTGTAAGTTGTTACACCCAGCTCCTGAACACCATCTGCTGTCACAAAGACATTCCCACAACCCCATTAGCTTTCAGTAGCTTCATTGTCTCATTTGAAGTCAGATTCTTAGGAACACATCACTCTGCATTAGTGACGTTTTCACCTTCTTGATTGCTGAAAGAGGAAGTGTAAAATCAGGTTCCTCTCAAGACTACAGCTAAGACAACCTGGACCAGGGTTCTTTTGACAAGTGAGGATCAAATAGCACATAGTTGCCAAAACCAAACCATTATTTTTGATTCATCTGTTATTAGAGAGAAGAGCTAAACATTTCTTAAAGTTTATGTAGCTCAAGTTAACAGTAGGAAAGACTTCTACATTTATCTCAGATGGAATTTTTGTCACTGGTGTCTTTTGAATAAATTGCAGTATCTTTTGTGTCTAAACCCTAATAAACTTCTTTCCTCTTTTCTTCACATGCCTTATGGTTTGGTCTTTTGGCTAATGCAGTGGGCATACCGAAGTCTTGTTTGGAAGGGACTCTCAAATTACTATATTGAAATATTTTTTTTTATTCTTGCTTGTTATCATTATTTTTATTTGTTCTGTTTTAAATTTATATATACATATATATACATATATATATTTTTCAGGATGGTCTTTGTTTCATCTTGAACTAGGAGTTAACCTGGAATTCAGGCCAGCATCGATATTTTTCAGGGCTGGCATGCACAGATGCACAGATATCTTGGAACTGACATTTTGAACTGAGCATCCTAACAGTAATTTCTTTGGCAGTTTCCTATTTCTTGTTAGTCTTATTATATTTGTGAGTTTACTAACACTGGGCCAATTACTCACTCAATCAAAATTCCTACTGAAGTCAGTGGGAGTTTTACTTAACCTCATAGTGAGTGGGAGTTGTAATTGGAACCTGTGTTAGTTATAATGTATTTCCTTCAAAATTTTTCACTTTGCATTGTTCTGTTCATTTTCCACTCAAAATTAATAACTTTATAGAGGGATAGGAATATTAAGAAACATATAATGAAGATTTAAGTGTATCCTGATTTTGTGTTTTTGGGAGGCAATGACTCTACAGAAAAAATCTGCTACCTCAGTATGCTGCACACCAAGGAGGTCAAACTGTTGCCTCACTTTAGTAAGCAGTTTTGGGGTGTCCCTGCACTATCAGGCCCAGCAATGGGTACATTCTGCCTACTTGGATGTTCACAGACAGCGGATAGTTGCAAACATGGAGATTTTTTTGCTCTAGATCTTTCAATTTGCCCTTGAATTAAAAGGTGAGATACCATACATTGGGCCACCTGTTGAGCAGGAAAGCCTAATAACAGCACAGAAGTTACTACCCTGGCAACATACCTTCTTGTTTTTTCCTTTAGTGTGATATCAAAGTAGAAGACTGTATTGGGTTACGATGCCTCATTTTCTTGGTGAACGCATAGGCCAACACAGAAGAGGGAAAGGGGCAATAGAGGAGGAGGACAGAAAGTGAGAGCAGGTAAGAAAAGGTCATGCTGTGAGATCTGAGAAATCAGAAGTTCTGAGAGAGAATGAGCCAGGAAATGAGGGCCTGAGAGGTATGTTGTCTTGTCTGACGGAAAGACAAGACAGCATAGCCTCTCACAGTCCCTCTAGAACAAGAGTGTCCAGACCTACCCTCAGCTGCCATTTAACAAAGGGAGAAGTAACAGAGAATACCTAGGTTGGACAATCCACTTAGGGATGTGCAGAGGACTGTGACTCAGTGGCCCCTGCACAAAGCAGAGATAACTTGTGCTGACAGGTTTTCCAAATCCCCAAAGACAGAGATCATAGAATCATAGAATCATAGA